>NW_015634483.1:702519-710091 GCF_001515625.1 Sinocyclocheilus rhinocerous
CGGTGTCCTGCAGAGTTTAGCTCCAACTTGCCTCAACACACCTGACTGGAAGTTTCTATACCTAGTAAGAGCTTGATTAGCTGATGCAGGTGTGTTTAATTAGGGTTGGAGCTAAACTCTGCAGGACACCGGCCCTCCAGGACCGAGTTTGGACAGCCCTGGTCTATGTGATTCGCGCGATGCACCGCTAGGTGTCGCTTGTGCCTCAGCTCTTAAACTTTAAAATGTGATCAGTAACTTCGGTGTATTTGGCTCAGCGTGCAAAGGAATAGTCTCAAATAAAATAATAAATGATTAATCAAATGTATAATTTAAATGTATCATTTATAACAAATACTGTGAGAATCACATCCGCAAATACAAGTGAACTGAACAGGTAGGCAGTCTGCCACATTGCGTCACACTGAAGTAAGTCCACACCCTTCACAAACTCTCCCAAATGGATGAGGGCACTGCAGTGAGCACACAGTTTCACATACAGACGCACATCCCTATGGAAGTGCACTAAATGAAAACCTGGTTTTTCTGTCATGTTGCGCGTGGCAGTCGAGTCTGCGGCGGGTCTACCCAAAAAGAAATTGGGCAGTCCAGACCCCATCGCATCTGTGGTGTTTAAAGGTAAGAACTCCTCTCATGTGTTTCCTATTTAGCCATTAGGCCGCAGAATAACGGCACCGACTATTAATTTTGTTAATCTGGTGGATTTCTAATCATTTTAGACGAAAAGAAGAAAACCAAGACCGTTAGCAGTGAATTGAACCCAGTGTGGAATGAGGTCTGTTGAGTTTTTATACACTTGAACGCTAATCACAGATGAATGGAAAAAGGTTCGCTGTGTATGTAAATTGCGAATGCACATGCTGTTTATTTAATGAGATTATAATGAACCGAGCATCTTCTGCATAGCACATTTCTTCAGTGGCTGTGAGAGTTGAAGTTTTGAATGCTATTTTCCCCTTTAGACGCTTGAGTTTGATTTAAAAGGTGTTCCTCTTGATTCTTCCTCCTACATTGATGTGATTGTGAAAGACTACGAAACTCTTTGCAAAGACAAGTAAGTGTTGTTCAAATGCTCATTTGAGTCATATACTCAACATTAACCAGTGTGATGTTGAACTTTTGCTCCCACCTTGATCAAATACAAGTTGTGTGAATAGAGAAGTTCAAGGCATATAAGGATTGAAAAGTTTTGGCCTCCTGTGTTTAAGAGGTGCATTCTTACCAAAAGTGACTTGGAGTTCATTTAAATGCAGACAGAATTCAATACAGTCTTGCATCATACCCTTGGTTGATTGACTGATTAATTGATTAACATCTGTCTTGATGCATTTTGAGGTGAATAGTAAACCATGTTAATCTTGGTTTGACACTGTAATACCCAGCTCACACACCCTCACACCCGTGTTCAGACCTGCTCTACGATGCCACGAGGAGTGGGACGGAGGCGTTTGGTTCACAGTACTGGATGAACAATTGATTGTTAGTTACAGGTCTGAAATGCAGTTGTTGCATAAAGACATCAATTGAAATAAATAGAGGGGTCTTAGAGGGCTTTATCACCATGTTGGGCTATACATTTCATGCATTTCCAGTTATTCCAGATTTTGTTTCTGTGAGAACAGCATTGGATGAAATCCAACGGCAAACACAAAGAGGCACATAACTCTGGCTGAAATGTACATTCATGCAATTACATGCAAATTGTCTTGTTGATGTCACATGGCTGTTTTAGGGTCTGTCAAAAATGTTTCTGAAGGCTTTTTTTCTAAGCGTATAAAACCACTCCTTCATACTTCTTACGTTAAATACTTTAATCAATTAATGTAGTCATTCCTGATATGAATAGTTACATTATGTGCGATAACATGTCCAAAACAGAATATAGTAAGGTTTTACACTTAAGGGTAGTTCATAATTCACCCAAAAATGAAAATTGTCGTGTTTTACTCACCCTCAAGTTATTCCAAACCTGCATGAGTTTCTGTCTTCTGCTGAACACAAGAGAAGATATTTTGAAAAATGTTGGTAACCAGACAGTTGCTGGTAGCCATGGACTTGCATAGTATTTTCCCCATATTATGGAAGTCAATGGCTATCAACAAATGTGTTGTCATTTGCTGCCAATTATTATTCAGTATATTATCAGTGGTTGTGATGTTTTGATAGACTACCAAATTGCACTATAGTGATATTGAGATGCTTTCAACCCAAGTAAAAAGAACTGAGTTGTTTTGTAAGGATCTCACTCCCGTTTTATTATTCTGATAACTATACCTTGGTTTCTTTCTACAGTAAAATAACCATGATTACATATATAGGATGAAAAAGCAAATATGTTGGGCTGTGACAGTTCCTTATCTCTTAAGAACACCATTATACTGATTGTTACTGTTTACCTGTTGCTGTGTTGAAAGCGCACTAGTTATGTTGTTGTACAATTGCATGCAAGTAGTTAATATTGCTAAATTTTTGTCTATATGAGTGGGATTTAAAGTGCCTCCCAGTGTTAGTGTTTACTGACTCTGAAAGGGCTGGTCTGGCAAATTTAATTCTGGATGAAATTACAATATTTGGAGCAGCACATATTTAATAATCCTTATCCTCTTACAAACCTGATAGACAGCATCATTTATATAATATTATCGTTTTTATTAATATTTTAGCATTTTAAATTTTTCATTTTAATTTTATTGTTATGAGCGTTTGTGATTTTTATTTTATATTACTATCTAGGTTTAACGTAATTTAATTTCAGTTTTAGGTCAAGTTTAGTTTAGATTTTATTTATTTCTATTTAGTCATTTTAGTAAATTGCCAAGGTTTGTCATCTAATATTTGTATTTTATTTTATTTTGTCTTTATTTTAATAAAATAGTTAGTTAATGATATAGGTTATGACTGTCTAAAGAATGTAGTCCCCGGATGTTGATCCAGCAACGGATTTGGCAAAATGTTGTGGCCATATTTATTTTGGAACAAAAGTAGCATTGTTGCATTTCAAATCAATTCTGTTTGAGAGTCTGGCAAATGAGGAGCATCGCGGCACTGATCTAATCCAACGACTGCTTCCCGTAAGGCCAGAATTGTAGCGAACAGCACATTTTTTTAGTTTAATTCCCCGTGAGATAAATTAGTGTGTGTGCTAAAGTGCAGGGAGTCGGCAGATTAAGTTTAAAGAATGTCTGTTTGGTCAATGCTACCGAGAGGTTAGTAAATATTAATCATACTTGGAATCACCTCAGGTTAAGGATCTCAGAAGTAACATTCCATAAAGGAAATGGAATGAGGCGAAATGTTGGAGGGTGTGGTTACCTTTGATTTATATATTTGCTCTGGCATGTTTGTTTGAAACTTGGATCATCAGGTGTTGAATATTAGGTTGGAGACTATGCTGGGAATTTTGTGCAGTGCAAATGTTGTTTATATTGTCATAGGATGCTTTGATAATCAAGGTTTTTGGGAGGAATGTTTTATCAGATTTCTCATTCATTCTACTTTGGCTTCATTGTAATTCGAACATCTCAGAGGAACATGCTTTTCCTGAAAAAAAGCCTTTGCCTTAAGAGTTAAAGAGAGAGTTCACCCAAAAATAAAAAATTGTCACCATTTACTCATCCTTCACTTGTTGCTGTATGAATGTCTTGTCTTCTGTTGAAAACAAAAGAAGATATTTTGAAGAATGCTGGTAACCAAACAGTTGACGGTAGCCATTGACTTCCATAGTAATTTTTTCCCCCCATTCTATGCAAGTCAATGGCTTCAAGTCAAATGTATACAGGTTTGGAAGAACTTGAGGGTGAGTAAATGACAGAATTTTCTTTTTCTTTTTTGTGAACTATCCCTTTAAGAGTTCTTATTTAAGAGCTCTTACAATGAAATGTCAAGAAACACAAGCAGAGCAAATGTATTTGTAATTTTTTTTTGAAAACCAATAACGTGAATGTTGCATGGAATTAAATACAGTAGATTACTACAAGGTACAAGGCAAAGGTCAAGTTTAGTTTAGATTTTATTTATTTCTATTTAGTCATTTTAGTAAATTGCCAAGGTTTGTCATCTAATATTTGTATTTTATTTTATTTTGTCTTTATTTTAATAAAATAGTTAGTTAATGATATAGGTTATGACTGTCTAAGGAATGTAGTCCCCGGATGTTGATCCAGCAACGGATTTGGCTAAATGTTGTGGGCATATTTATTTTGGAACAAAAGTAGCATTGTTGCATTTCAAATCAATTCTGTTTGAGAGTCTGGCAAATGAGGAGCATCACGGCACTGATCTAATCCAACGACTGCTTCCCGTAAGGCCAGAATTGTAGCGAACAGCACATTTTTTAGTTTAATTCCCCGTGAGATAAATTAGATATTAGATTAAGTTTAAAGAATGTCTGTTTGGTCAATGCTACCGAGAGGTTAGTAAATATTAATCATACTTGGAATCACCTCAGGTTAAGGATCTCAGAAGTAACATTCCATAAAGGAAATGGAATGAGGCGAAATGTTGGAGGGTGTGGTTACCTTTGATTTATATATTTGCTCTGGCATGTTTGTTTGAAACTTGGATCATCAGGTGTTGAATATTAGGTTGGAGACTATGCTGGGAATTTTGTGCAGTGCAAATGTTGTTTATATTGTCATAGGATGCTTTGATAATCAAGGTTTTTGGGAGGAATGTTTTATCAGATTTCTCATTCATTCTACTTTGGCTTCATTGTAATTCGAACATCTCAGAGGAACATGCTTTTCCTGAAAAAAAGCCTTTGCCTTAAGAGTTAAAGAGAGAGTTCACCCAAAAATAAAAAATTGTCACCATTTACTCATCCTTCACTTGTTGCTGTATGAATGTCTTGTCTTCTGTTGAAAACAAAAGAAGATATTTTGAAGAATGCTGGTAACCAAACAGTTGACGGTAGCCATTGACTTCCATAGTAATTTTTTCCCCCCATTCTATGCAAGTCAATGGCTTCAAGTCAAATGTATACAGGTTTGGAAGAACTTGAGGGTGAGTAAATGACAGAATTTTCTTTTTCTTTTTTGTGAACTATCCCTTTAAGAGTTCTTATTTAAGAGCTCTTACAATGAAATGTCAAGAAACACAAGCAGAGCAAATGTATTTGTAATTTTTTTTTGAAAACCAATAACGTGAATGTTGCATGGAATTAAATACAGTAGATTACTACAAGGTACAAGGCAAAATGAATTTAGGTGTAAATTCTTCATTAAACAATTCTTGCGTAAATGAACACTACAGGTAAAAAAATGTGCTTTTCATGCACTGGTACAGTTTGAGATTTTGGGCTTTTTGGCTTTACGTAATGTGAAGAAAACACCTAAACCGCTTTATTGCACTTTATCTATTTGCGTCAGTAGATTTCCATTACAATACATATCTTTAAAGGCCGTTTTCTCAAAATGCATTTTCCACCAAGCAAGAAATCTCCAATTCAGTAGCACTTACACAGACCAAACTTTCTGATTTTATCTATATTCTGAAGGTTTTTACAGAGGGATTTGTTCATATATCATTTGCCTGATTTTATACAACTTTTTGTCTGTACACTTTCTTATTTCCATCTTTTGACAGTACGTTCCTAACCTTAACCTAACTATTAAAAGGAAAAAAATCTATTTATGTGAATTTTTGCATTGAATTAAAGGAACACTCCACTATTTTTTAAAATAGGCTCAATTTCCAACTCCCCTAGAGTTAAACAGTTGAGTTTTACCGTTTTCGAATCCATTCAGCCGATCTCCGGGTCTGGCGGTACCACTTTTAGCTGTAGCTTAGCATAGATAATTGAATCTGATTAGACCGTTAGCATCTCGCTCAAAAATGACCAAAGAGTTTAAAATAGTGGAGTGTTCCTTTAAACATTTGCCTTACATTTTGTATTACCAGCAGAATTTTAAGACTTTTTAAAAAAGTTAAGTTTTATGAATGTTATACGCAGATTTGTGTGCTGTTTGTTTCATGAACAGAGCTCAGCGCGCTCTGGTCTAATGTTTGTGGACGTACCCTTGTCATTATTTATTGTTAAATGTGACCCTGGACCACAAAACCAGTCATAAGTGTCAATTTTCTGAAATTAGATTTATACATCATCTGAAGCTGAATAAATAAGCTTTCCATTGATGTATGGTTTGTTAGGATAGGACAATATTTGGCCGAGATACAACTATTTGAACATCTGGAATCTGAAGGTGCAAAAAAAATCAAAATATTGAGAAAATCACCTTTAAAGTTGTCCAAATGAAGTTCTTAGCAATGCATATTACTAATCAAAAAATATAATTTTGACCCATACAATGTATTTTTGGCTATTGCTACAAAGATACACCAGCGACTTAAGACTGGTTTTGTGGTCCAGGGTCACAAATGATATCACAACAGCCCTCTAATCAAATGTGGACAGCTAACAGGTCA
This sequence comes from Sinocyclocheilus rhinocerous, assembly GCF_001515625.1. Taxonomy (NCBI): domain Eukaryota; kingdom Metazoa; phylum Chordata; class Actinopteri; order Cypriniformes; family Cyprinidae; genus Sinocyclocheilus; species Sinocyclocheilus rhinocerous. The sequence continues at coordinate 708,943 of NW_015634483.1, forward strand.
ATGTTTTCAGAAGGTAAATGCTGAATGTCTCGTTGTTTGTGGTGTTAGAATTAATAATCCTGGATGCTGACCTACTAAGTGTCCTGTTCACAGTATTAATCTACATGGCATTATTTACTTTTGGAGGAGATCTGTCTTGTGATCTTACAGGGTTAGAGCACACAAAGATCTTTTCTCCCATGGAAACATTCCCTCATTGTGTTGTTTGCCATTGCTGTTTATTAGCATTTGATGGACTGACAGAAAAAGCAATTAACTTCACTTCCTCAGTCGGGTATATTTCAGATTTTTTTCTTTAGATATATAATGGAGGGCAGTGGTTGGAAAAAATAATAGATTGGTGATGTCTTCCAAAAAGGAAGTTTTTTTTTTGTTCGTTTTTTTTTTTTACTCATGGATGATTAACAATAAGACCAGGAACATGAATTATGACAATAAATAGGGTCAGACATTTTTCCTGGACTGTTTTTAAATGCAAATGTTCACACAGCAGCATTTGAAACATTATATGAGACGGATGTGATGTTTTACTGAAACATGGTACAGTTAGCCTGCTTGATTTTCCACAGGACTTTGTTTTAATTATATGCATATTTTTTTTGTTTTGTTTTAGGTTAATTGGCTCTGCAAAGGTCTCTTTAAAAGACCTTGCCAGTAGCCAAGTTAAGTCTCTCCCAGTGAAAAACTTGGCTCTAGTGGACGAAAATGGCAAGAGTATAGGAGTGGGTGTTTTTTTTCCCCTTCTTTTTACCTTTTTAAGACACACAAAAGAAAATATATTTAATATATATTTTGTTATTTTTGAAACATATTTTGCTATAAGCAGGTACACTTGTAATCTGCACTCGCAGAACTCATTTGCACAAAACTAAAATCATTTGCATGCTCTTTTATTAAATGCTTTTTCCAGTTTGTAAAAATACTTTAAACTAACAAGTAATATTGTCAGCTTTATTTAAAACAGTTGATACTGTTTATTGCACAGCAGACTTTACAGGCTTAAAGGGATAGTTCACCCAAAAATGAAAATTTGATGTTTATCTGCTTACCCCCAGGGCATCCAAGATGTAGGTGATTTTGTTTCTTCAGTAGAACACAAACGAAGATTTTTAACTCAAACCGTTGCAGTCTGTCAGTCATATAATGGAA
>NW_015634483.1:710196-714025 GCF_001515625.1 Sinocyclocheilus rhinocerous
TGAAACGATCGGTCTGTGCAAGAAATTGAACAGTATTTATATTGTTTATTTACCTCTTATTCACCGTGAAGCGTCTTCTTCTTGCTTTACGGCAGATGAACTATCCCTTTAAATTACTGTTTAATTTGAATTTAGTCATTACATATACCTGAGAAACATGTTTACATAGTCATCAAAAATAAATATCTGATCACCTAATTTGGTGATGAGCATGGTATTGATAGCATCACTGTCAATATCTCCACATTGGACACTGTCGGTATTTGACATTATTATGAGATAATTAGCTGCATCCTTTTGTAGGCAAACATCAGCATGACGATTGGCTACGAGCCACCTGCCGGTGCTGTGACAAACCCACAGGACCAACAAGATGGTGGAAACACAGGTTAGCTGAGTGTGCTTTAATGCTTTTCTGTTTGATCTCGCAAAGGAGTAGTTACACAGATGACATGCTTGATGGTGTGAAAACTACATTTTTCAGATACTTCATGGTTAGAGGTCAATTACAAGAATCTGTGAAGCTTATTTTGCAAAAAAGATTTTGGCTTTAATTGCATGTTTGCCATATTGGTTATGTCTGACTAACCCATGATGTTCTGCGTTATGTATTATTTTTTCGTTGATCAGCGGGGGGTGAAGAGGGAGATGTCACTGATGGTGGGGGACAGGGCGCAGTCACATCTCCTGGTGAGCCCGGCCACAAAATTCGGTCTAGGACCAGAAAACGCCATAGTTTGGCTAATAAACCTCAAGACTTTCAGGTACGGCATTGTGCTGTAGTCATTAAATACAGTATGGTTTCTACGTTAAATGCTGACTCTTTATGCCTATTATTAGTCATTTTAAAATGCCATTTCTGTCAAAGATCCGTGTGCGGGTGATTGAGGGACGTCAGTTGCCTGGAAATAACATCAAACCTGTGGTCAAAGTGCATGTGTGTGGAGAGACACACAGGACTAGGATCCGGAAAGGAAATAATCCATACTTTGATGAGGTATAAAGTTGAAGATTGAATTGAATTGTACTTTATTTGTACGTTCCTCATAGTTCAATAGATCAAATGATTCCGTTATTATGCACTCATCCTCACTTTTCCATACTACAACTATTTATAGTGAGCCTGTAAAAACATTAAAAAAATCATAAAAGTGAAGTTGAAGATTGAATTGAATTGTACTTTATTTGTACGTTCCTCATAGCTCAATAGATCAAATGATTCCGTTATTATGCACTCATCCTCACTTTTCCATACTACAACTATTTATAGTGAGCCTGTAAAAACATTAAAAAAATCATAAAAGTGGTCCGCACAGTTGAATAAGCTATATTCCAATAACGCTTTGTGTGAAAAAATAAATTGACATTTTTGTGATTTATATTGGTCTATTGGTATGTTGCTGGTCTTCATTGGAAGTAAAAAATAAAATGAAGTGAAATTTCACTTTTTGGTGAACTAGTGAACACCCAGAAATGAAAATTCTGTCATCATTTACTTACCCTCAAGTTGTTCCAAACCTGTATGTGTTTCTTTCTTCTGCTCAACTCAGAAGAAGATATTTTGAAGAATGCGGGAACTTGAAATGTTATACTCTATGCCTGATTATTTGAAAATTCATTATTTCCTAAAATTGATGTCACTGAATACTATATGTATCACTCTTTACAGATCTTCTTTTTTAATGTCAACATGTTGCCCTCTGAACTGTTTGATGAGGTTGTAAGCTTCCGGGTAAGAAAGAAGCTGTTGCTGGTCACCAGCTTTTTTTTTTTTAAATCATGTATAAATTATCGTATATTTAATGAAAAATAGAAATCTAATGTAATGATTTAATTGATTAATGAATGAGTTGCTGATGATGAAGCTATTCTTCTTTTCTGCAGGTGTATAACTCTAATTCTTTCAGAGCAGACTGTCTCATGGGTGAATTCAAGGTAATTCAGTGAAATCCAAAGTGTATTTTTATTTTTATTTTTTTGTACGAGACCCACTCTGTAATTCAAAATGAACTTATGTATTTCGTTTTCTAGCTCGATATTGGTTACATCTATGATGAACCAGGTAATTTTCTGTTAATCACAAAATATGCATTACATTTTATCTGTAGTTGAATTGATCACAAAAAAAAAAAATTTCATCCCAGCTCACTGTATTATGAAGAAATGGATTCTCCTGAATGACCCAGATGACTCGAGCTCAGGAGCGAAGGGTTATCTCAAAGTTAGCATGTTTGTGCTGGGAACGGGTGATGAACCGCCGGTGAGTCCCCTGAACATAACAACTTTACACTATAGATTGACAAACACAGTATTTGTCTATAAATGGTTTTTTTTTTTCATTGAAATGTGCTCTAAGCCATTCTTTTCTTATTTTTAATATGCAATAGCACACACTTAAAATACTTTTTAAACAATAAAACCCTGCTCTCTGCCAGTCATTCATTTTGAAACTAAAAAAACATGCTCTACAAACTGTATTAGCTGATCCCACTAGTTAATGTCTATTTGTCAGGTGGAAAGGAAGGAGCAGGACAATGACAAAGATGATGTGGAGAGTAACTTGCTGCTGCCCGCTGGTGTCGCTCTTCGATGGGTTACTCTCAAACTCAAAGTGTTTCGGGCTGAGGACGTCCCCCAGAGTATTACAGTTATTCCTTATGCATATGTTTTCCAGAGCAGCACAGCAGACCATCTTTTTGGGGTCATATGATTTGGCGTCTATTGTAAGTCCAGGAAATAGCAACATTAGGGATCCTGAGCTGGCACATTGGGTCACTTCCTGATCCCTCAAGGTGGCACTGCACTAGCTGACACAAAACTATTTCCCTGCCATTAACTGAGTCACTATGGCTGTGATGGCTGTGCTGAGAAACACAAATCATTTTCCTGATTCTCAAATTTCTATGTAAATTAAGCTAATGACTGAAAAAAATCAGCCGGTATTTTATGTTCATGACCTTTTTGATCATACTGTATGTTTTCGTGTTTAAAAATGATTAGTCAAGAAACTGTTCAGTATAACTGAACTAGCAGATGTAGTTATATATATTTAATATTTAAGTTAAAGGACTAGTTCTCCCAAAGCGAACATTTACTGAAAAGTTACTCGCCCTCAGGCAATTCAAGATGTATACGAGTTTAGAGAGATGTAAATTTTGCATTACATCACTTGCTCACCAATGGATCCTCTGGTGCCATCAGAACGAGAGTCCAAACAGCTGATAAAATCAACACAGTAATCCACATGACTCCAGTCCATCAGTTAACATTGTGAAGTGAAAAGCTGTGTGTTTGTCAGAAAAAAATTAATCAATTAAGACATTTCAAATCATCACTTCTGGCAAAATACCAAATCATAACCATAATAACACTTCTTCCAGTAAACACTTGTTCCAGTAAAAAAAAAAGTCTATCCCCGGTTGTCCTCTCACATCAAAATCCACTGACAAAATTGTTTTGGACTGTTTCGCTTGTGAACAGTGCTTGACCTTTACATATTTCTCCACTGATTCAGAAGAGATGGCTTTTCACTTTTTCACTGGAGAAACCAATATTATGATTGCATGACTTGTATGTTAGCTTAAAGCAGTGGTTTGACGTTAAAAACATATTATGGACACGCAGCTTGTCGCTTCACAAGACGTTAACTGATAGACTGGAGTCATCTGGATTACTTGTGACATTTTTATCAGCTGTTTTGAATCTCATTCTGATGGCACCCATTCACATTGGTGAGCATGTGATGTAATAATAAATGTAAAACATTTCTCCAAATCTGTTCCGATGAAGACACAATCTCATCTACATCTTGCATAGCTGAGTAAATTTT
>NW_015634483.1:715896-722381 GCF_001515625.1 Sinocyclocheilus rhinocerous
AAACTATTTCCCTGCCATTAACTGTTGAGTCACTATGGCTGTTATGGCTGTGATGGCTGTGCTGAGAAACACAAATCATTTTCCTGATTCTCAAATTTCTATGTAAATTAAGCTAATGACTGAAAAAAATCAGCCGGTATTTTATGTTCATGACCTTTTTGATCATACTGTATGTTTTCGTGTTTAAAAATGATTAGTCAAGAAACTGTTCAGTATAACTGAACTTGCAGATGTAGTTGAAAATATTTAAGTTAAAGGACTAGTTCTCCCAAAGCGAACATTTTCTGAATAGTTACTCGCCCTCAGGCAATCCAAGATGTATATGAGTTTAGAGAGATGTAAATTTTGCATTACATCACTTGCTCACCAATGGATCCTCTGGTGCCATCAGAACGAGAGTCCAAACAGCTGATAAAATCAACACAGTAATCCACATGACTCCAGTCCATCAGTTAACATTGTGAAGTGAAAAGCTGTGTGTTTGTCAGAAAAAAATTAATCAATTAAGACATTTCAAATCATCACTTCTGGCAAAATACCAAATCATAACCATAATAACACTTCTTCCAGTAAACACTTGTTCCAGTAAAAAAAAAAGTCTATCCCCGGTTGTCCTCTCACATCAAAATCCACTGACAAAATTGTTTTGGACTGTTTCGCTTGTGAACAGTGCTTGACCTTTACATATTTCTCCACTGATTCAGAAGAGATGGCTTTTCACTTTTTCACTGGAGAAACCAATATTATGATTGCATGACTTGTATGTTAGCTTAAAGCAGTGGTTTGACGTTAAAAACATATTATGGACACGCAGCTTGTCGCTTCACAAGACGTTAACTGATAGACTGGAGTCATCTGGATTACTTGTGACATTTTTATCAGCTGTTTTGAATCTCATTCTGATGGCACCCATTCACATTGGTGAGCATTTGATGTAATAATAAATGTAAAACATTTCTCCAAATCTGTTCCGATGAAGACACAATCTCATCTACATCTTGCATAGCTGAGTAAATTTTAATTAATTTTTTGGTTGAACTATTTAAAGGTGGGGTAAGCGATTTTTCAAAAACGCTTTAGAAAACTGATTCAGGCCGACTAGCAAAACAAACTTGTAGCCAATCAGCAGTAAGGGGCGTGTCTCTACTCATGATGTGGAGGAGAGGGCGTTCAGTGCTCACATTAGCGAGACGAGCGACTGAAAGATAGAGATGGCGGATAAAAAAATAAAAGAGGAAAACATCTGCAGAACAAAAGAAGGCTTAAGGCAAGAAGTAGGACCCGTGTAAATATCGGATCAGCTTTCCAGCACTGGAGAGAGTTGTGCCGCAGTGTAGACCATAGATATGTATATATATATATATATATATCTATATGGTGTAGACAGCATCACTGACTATAATGAGTTCTGTAGTGTCCGGTGTAGACACGGTGTAACATTGGTTTTGCTTTGTTTCACAGAACTAATCGTTGCCTGGGTTGCGTACGTATGTGTGGGGCGGAGCTATCAAAATAGGGGCGAGACTCTTGGGGTAGGGGCGTGTTTGTTTTGGTGATTTCAAATGTCAACATTGGCTACCAGAAATCGCTTACCCCACCTTTAAGTAACGTATCTAAGTAAATGTCAATAAAAGTAACATTTACTAGAAAGGTTGTATTTAGTAGTTGTTCTAGATTCTTTTCCCAGTCTGTGGAAAAAATGAACTCGACTTTAAAGTGACAGAAGTTGTAACACTGAAATTGTTGTTTTTTTAGTGGATGATTCCATCACCCAGACTTTAAAAGAGGCATTTGGAGGTCAAGAAAACAAGAAGAATCTAGTGGATCCATATGTTGAAGCCTGGTTTGCTGGCAAAAAGGTACAGCCCACCCAGACATACACACTTATTGCTTCTGTCTTTCGTCTTAACTAATTATGTCTTTTAGCTCTGTACACAAATAATTGAGAAAAACGCAAACCCAGAGTGGAACCAACAGCTCAACCTACAGGTCAAGGTAATTGGCTGGATTGGGAAAGATTTGTTTCTGCACTTTATAAATGTGTTAGTCCTTTGAAGATTCCCATTGGTGCCTCTTGTTTTACAGTTCCCGTCCATGTGTGAAAGAATCAAGCTGACTGTATTTGACTGGTGAGCATCAAAGCATAGTGGAAAATTGTCGCCACAGCGGATATGAACTTTTGAAATCTGTGTTGAGAGAATTCCCTGTGTTATTAGTCTTGGAATGTGAGCTGGGAGTTAAAGTTTGGTCAGTGTTTTGAGCTGGGAGGACACAGGCAGGTAGTATGAGTCATGGCAGTGCCGTCCCACCCTCTCCCACAATGCATTCCTCCCCATAAACCAGACTACAGCTGCTCAGGGAACAGTGGAAAAACTGAGACGGCCCCTAGCTGGACTGTTTGTGTGACACACTGGAACATTTAAGCGGACTCCCCCTCTTTCTCAGGGATCGCCTCAGTGGGAATGATGCCATAGGCACCACGTATCTGGATCTGACCAAAATAGCATCCTCTGGTGGTGAAATTGAAGGTATAAAATACAGTATATGCAAATAATTTTCATGTCAAACTTTTTCTTTTTTAAATGCAGGGTCATATCCTGATCTTTTGAGATTGTGCTATAAAACTCAAAACATTTTTGTTTGTTTTCTTTGTGATAGAGGATCATCCAGGAGATGAGTTTTCAACATATAAAGGTTGAATATCTGCACGGATTCCAGATCTGCAATCCTTTGTGTCCAAACACACAATATAGGAATAAAAAGAAAAAAAAACACTAGTTAACATGCAGTTCTTTTAAGTTTCATTAAACGCATTGTTCTCTCAAACCAACCATCTTTATTGGTCTGTGAGAATTTGGTACCCAAGGGTTTGCAGTTACTTTACGCTTATTATGAATCCCCGCGCACGCTCTTCGAATTGAACACTTATGCTATTTTGGCATGTTATGCATCATGTTGCACACCAAGTAAACAAATAATGCAATTCACAATAACATTAATCACCTAAATAAAATGGCATGGGATAATTATGCATCTCGGTTTCATTACCGGTCAAAAGTTTGGAATAATTTAAAAAAATAATTATCTATGCTGTCTTGGTGACCATAAGAAACTTATTTTAAAAATGTTAAACTTTTTTTATTTTTATTTTGACAGGTAGTATATATCTTGTTATTGTGAAAATATTTCATTTGTATACAGTCGTATTGTGCTGACATCCAATTTCATGCAATTTCATTGTTTTCCACAGCAGGAGTTTAATAATAGTTTATATAATGAACTTTGTGCACGTTTAAAATCACTTCAAATCATTTCTAATACTAATCAAAATACTAATTTAAGGAGCTCTGCATTTGGGATGCTTTAACAATCCTTACTCTAACATCTATCCGGCTACTATCATGTCACTAGAAACATTTTTATTGATTGTGTTTTTCACAGGAGAGACTGGGAATTCTGAGATGGGCTTCCTGCCTACTTTTGGCCCTTGCTATATAAATCTGTATGGCAGCCCGAGAGAGTTCTCAGCCTTATCTGACCCTTATGAAGACCTTAATTTAGGCAAGGCAAGTGCAGATGATGAATTTGATATGTTTCCATTCCCAAGTATTGAGAATTTATTTGCAGCAAAAATGCATTTCAAGTAGGCAGAAAGATTTGTATATATTTTGCAGGGTGAAGGGGCGGCTTACCGAGGTAGAATTCTTGTTGAACTCTCCACTAAACTTGATGGGAAGGCTGACAAGTCTGTGGAAGAAATACCAAGCGATGATATCTTAGTTGTTCAGGTGAGGCTCTTGGTTGAGTTCCCATACAAAGTAGTTTTTCCACTTGACGCCTTTATTTACGCTTTGTGCTCCTTTCTTTGAATAGAAATACCAGCGCAGACGGAAGTATTGTCTGTGTGCAGTGTTTCATAGTGCAACTATGATCCAAGAACCAGGGGAGCCCATTCAGTTTGAAGTTAGCATTGGCAACTATGGCAACAAGATGGACCTAACATGCAAACCTCTGGCTTCGACCACACAATACAGCTGTGCTGTTTTTGATGGTGATGCACATTTGGTGTCTAATAAAGATACTGAGTAAATGAAAATAGAATCTGTGGTGTTAAGTTTTGTTTGGTTCTTCCAGGTAATAATTACTACTACCTGCCCTGGGCCGACACCAAGCCTGTGATTGCCATCACATCCTTTTGGGAGGATATCAGTCACCGGTTAGACTCACTGAACACCATTCTGTATATATCTAACTGTTTGGTAAGTGAATGTTTTAAAGTTTCTAGCAGTACACACTCTGTTTACATCACACACCAGTGGTTCTCAACTTGTGTGAATATAATTTATTCTTTGTGCATCAACCTGTTAATACGATTCCTCCTTTTGCAGCAAACGAACCTCAGTGCGTTAAAATCTGCAGTACAGTCCAAAGCTACAGATGCAAGGCTAGTAGAAATCTGGTTGAAGCTCATCAATCAGTTAATGGAAGATATCAGCAGGTAATATCCACTTTAGCTCAACATTCATCAGGATTTTTGTCATGCATGTTTTAAATAATACAAACTCCTGTGTCTCAGTTTCAGAATTCCTGACATGGAGGGGAAGCCCAATCTCACAGCCCTGGACATCCAGCAAAAGATGTTACGGGACAGTGCTCTGGAGAACATCATGAAGGGAGCAAAACACTTGTTTGAGGAAGCCACAGATGTTAATAAGTGCTTGAGCGTCATTGAAGACTGGCTGGACAAACTCAAGCAACTGGCTGAGGAGGTATTTTTTTATCCTGTGTAGGATTGGAGCTACAATTAGGGATACACAAAGGTTTTTTTTTTACTAATCGTTACTAGTAAGGCGATTATAAATATACTGACACTGGATATTTAGTTTTGTATGCTCATTTACCTTATTTTTAAATTCAAGTGTGCTGTCTAGTGCTCACTTAGCACAGTTAATCTTTAGAAACTAATAATTTAATAACAATATAAATTTTTCATACTGTACATTATAATGTTGTGAGCTAATTTAAAATTGCTTTTTGTTTTGTTTTGTATTTTATGTTTTAATGTTTATTTGTTTAGACAAATTAGTATATAATTTTACTAATCAGCTATTTATCAGTTAGCATCCATTAAAATAATTAGAAGTTCATTGGTATCAAACAGAATTGTAATATTGATGCATTCCCAAATATTACAAACTCAAATTCAGTTGTTTTGTTCAACCACTGCTGTCCCTTTTTCTTTCCTTAGGTTTCTGCCCATGTATAAAAAAAAAGAAAAAAAGAAATCACCCCATAGCTCTTAATTATACTTTAAATTACAAGTACTTGGTTAGTCTCACATAGCCAGACTTTCACTATCAACAAAGTCAGGTCAACATTGCTACTTAGTCTAACCAAGAACTGCCCACTTTGTCTTTGACATGTCTGTTTTTACATGTGGTTTAGGGTTGGTATTATTTTTATGACTATAGCCCTATTGGTAACACTTTATTTTGATAGTCCACTTCAGACATTCTACTAACAGTAAGTAACTTTGCAACTACATGTCAACTAGCAGTCATTAGAGTATTAGTAGACTGTCTGCTTAATATCGTCTAACACTTTATTTTGATGGGTCCACAACATACAACATTCTGACTATGTCAGTTTATTCTACTAACCCTAAACCTAACCTAACAGTCTACTCTGAGAGTTAGTAGACATGTAGTTGCAAATGAATTAGAATTAGTTGACATGTAGTTGACATGTAGTTACAAAGTTACTTATAGTTAGTAGAATGTCTAAAGTGGACCCACAACATACAACATTCTGACTATGTCAGTTTATTCTACTAACCCTAAACCTAACCTAACAGTCTACTCTGAGAGTTAGTAGACATGTAGTTGCAAATGAGAGAATTAGTTGACGTGTAGTTGCAAAGTTACTTACAGTTAGTAGAATGTCTAAAGTGGACTATCAAAATAAAGTGTAACCGAAATGAATTCAAAATTGACAACTGCCGAACATCATACGATAACTGTCGTGCTTTGCTGTGATTTGCATGCATATTTATTTCTGAAATGCTGGAAAGTATTTACAAGAACAATATTTTATAGCTGCTCCACCACAGCGAGTGGGAGCAGAAAGAGAAGAAAAGCATGTAAACATTCGAATTAGGCCTTTATTATGGCAGCAGCAGGTATGCAAAACCGTTTTAAAATGTGTATTATATACAGTTATATACATAACTATATCGCGTATAATTATATACATCTATAATGCATCTATTTTCCTATTTTTAAACAGGAGATTTAAATAAATAATAAATAGGATTATATATTATAAAATATGCTTGGAATAAGAATGCATTTAACATAAAATCCTTCTAAATCCTTCTTACTGATCTTCGGACACTGATCTTCTGCCATAAATTAATTTTTTTAATACATTTTGCACAATAATAAGAAAAAATTGATAAATAAAATTAATTTTATTTACAGCAGACA
>NW_015634483.1:723105-727569 GCF_001515625.1 Sinocyclocheilus rhinocerous
TTAAAAAGGGACAAACCCAGCTATTGGGTTGTTTTGACCCAGCGGTTGGGTTGTTTTTAACCCAGCATTTTTAAGTGTGTAACTTTGCAACTACATGTCAACTAGCAGTCATTAGAGTATTAGTAGACTGTCTGCTTAATATCGTCTAACACTTTATTTTGATGGGTCCACAACATACAACATTCTGACTATGTCAGTTTATTCTACTAACCCTAAACCTAACCTAACAGTCTACTCTGAGAGTTAGTAGACATGTAGTTGCAAATGAATGAGAATGTTGACGTGTAGTTGCAAAGTTACTTACAGTTAGTAGAATGTCTAAAGTGGACTATCAAAATAAAGTGTAACCGAAATGAATTCAAAATTGACAACTGCCGAACATCATACGATAACTGTCGTGCTTTGCTGTGATTTGCATGCATATTTATTTCTGAAATGCTGGAAAGTATTTAAAAGAACAATACTTCATAGCTGCTCCACCACAGCGAGTGGGAGCAGAAAGAGAAGAAAAGCATGTAAACATTCGAATTAGGTCTTTATTATGGCAGCAGCAGGTATGCAAAACCGTTTTAAAATGTGTATTATATACAGTTATATACATAACTATATCGCGTATAATTATATACATCTATAATGCATCTATTTTCCTATTTTTAAACAGGAGATTTAAATAAATAATAAATAGGATTATATATTATAAAATATGCTTGGAATAAGAATGCATTTAACATAAAATCCTTCTAAATCCTTCTTACTGATCTTCGGACACTGATCTTCTGCCATAAATTAATTTTTTTAATACATTTTGCACAATAATAAGAAAAAATTGATAAATAAAATTAATTTTATTTACAGCAGACAATCTGGCCACGTGAGCAGCACGTTCCCGGGTTCGTAGGATCACAGAACTAGCTTCTCCACTGTGAATAAATCCATGAATTTTATCACTGATGTGCCATGTTAATTTATTTTTACAGACATCCACATGAGAAACAATTACCATCTTGATCAGGCTTATGACGATATTAGACCAGCTAAAAGAAAATACTCCAATCATTGCGTAGCACTATAAGGCTACAAGCAGAAGAAATTATTGGAAATCTGTGGAAATCATCTAAAAAGTCAAATGTACTGATTATTTCACAGATTTTTTTAATATTTAGCTGCTACTATGAACCTCAAACAAAACTCTGAGTCTCTTTTATGATGCCACAAACCTGAAAAACTGTGGCAATTCAGTTATTACTTCTTCCTGTAAAGCACACATTTTGTCCTTTATGGTGCCTAGTATACAACTCCAGATAAACTGGCTTCTCAGGAAGAAAAGTGGAGTTGGTTTTCTACCAGTGCAACCAATGTTTTTTGTACAGTATACTTTTGATGGTCAGAGACTAGTGCTAGATTAGAACTTGAGCTAATTCTTGTTGGTCAGACTAATAGAATCTGACTGTTAAACATCATCTGTATCAACATTAATCTCAGAGCATCTTTTTTCAAAGCCTCAGAACAGCATGCCTGATGTGATTATCTGGATGTTGAGAGGAGAGAAGAGGGTAGCATACACTCGCATCCCAGCCCATCAAGTGCTCTATTCATCTTACAGTGAGCAGGCATGTGGTCAATACTGCGGGAAGACCAAGACTGTCTTTATGAAGGTATTTAAACATATGACATAAAACATGTTTAAACTTTGCTTCATGAAAAGTAACCCATGATTCCTGTTTTTCCAACAGTATCCCATGGACAACAAAAAAGGTTTGAAAATTCCCGTCCAGTTACGTGTGAACATGTGGCTTGGGCTGGCAACAGAAGAGAAGAAGTTCAATCATTATGCAGAGGGAATTTTCAATGTATTTGCAGAATTGGTAAATATAGTTTTTTTTTTAATGCTTTTTAGGTCTGGAGAGAAGCAGTCTTGAGTTAGGAGCTAATTTTAAACCATTGTCTCTCACAGTATGAGAACCAGGCTCAGGTTCTAGGGAAATGGGGCACCACTGGTCTGCTGAATCGTAGCAAGTTTTCTGATGTCACAGGCAAAGTGAAGCTGAAGCAGGAGTATTTTTTGCCCCCGGTTGGCTGGGAGTGGGAAGGTGACTGGCGGGTTGATCCAGAGAAAACGTGAGTTGTTCGCCACATTTGGAAATAGTTGGCACATTTCCAAGCATCATTATTGCTATTTATCATTATTAGGTGTAGACATTTAAACAAACTAGCAACACTAAATGTTATACTAAAGGCCAAAAATTCAGTGCAATAAACATTTTAACTCTCCTATCGCATTAAAAAAATTGTATACATCTTTTACATTGCAGGGTCAGTTTTGACCTGGAAAAACATGAGCTAATAAAACAGTCATAATTTAATATTTTTTTTACTAAAACATATTGTATCTGTGAGTGATTGTGCAAAAATGTCAACGTTTTGAATGTTACCATGTGTAGCTACGCATGTTATTACTATATTTACCCCCTTTTTATTAATTGTAAAATTTGAAATTTAAAATAATTTAATATCTACAACAAAACCACTGTGATGCAAGACAAAAAAATTTTTTTTTCAGTATTTGAGAAATGTTATTTTAATATATCAATTTATGAAATTTATAAGATTTTATAAACTGATAATTACCAGTATTTCATTGGATTGAATGAAAGTTAATAAAATTATTTTGACTTTAACCCATGCTGCTCAAAAACAGTGAAATGTTTTGAAACCTACATATATATTTTTTTCTAACAAAACAACATACAGTATCTCACAGAAGTGAGTACACCCCTCACATTTTTGCAAATATTTTATTATATCTTTTCATGTGACAACACGGAAGAAATGACACTTTGCTACAATGTAGTGAGTGTACAGCTTGTATAACAGTGTAAATTTGCTGTCCCCTCAAAATAACTCAACACACAGCCATTAATGTCTAAACCACTGGCCACAAAAGTGAGTACACCCCTAAATGAAAATGTCCAAATTGGGCCCAATTAGCCATTTTCTCTCCCCGGTGTCATGTGACTCATTAGTGTTACAAGGTCTCAGGTGATGAAACTTTAGATGACAGGCTGTTAGGTCCTATACATGCAATCACAAGATGGCACACATTGATTGGCCTCTGCTGATTCTACAACCAGTAAGCTTGCATGCTCAACATTTAAATAGTCTGGTTCAAGTGTTAACTGTAAGCTGATCCTCCAGTGCGCTATCAGAGTTCCTCTGAAACCCTCCACCTCCTCCAATTCCACTTGTCTAGATTTGCTCTTGGATTTATGTATGCCCATTCATGCAGCATCAGCATATCTTACGTGTTCACACCAGCGTGGCTGTATATCTAATGGCTGTAGCAAGTCCATGCTGTAATGATTGAAACTTATTTAGTTGATCCAATTTAAATATTTGGGCTGTGCAATTAAAGCTGCAGTTAAAGCACTTTTTTTTTTTTTTTTTTTTTAAAATTTTTTTAATAAGCGATGTCTTTATATTGATATTATTTTTTTAATCAGAATTTATATAATAAGCGAGTACACCATGAATTCATTTTCCAAACCGTGTTTTCGGCTTGTCCTTAATCACTACAGAACACCTATAATAAGTGTTTATATTCAGACTATTTTAGACTGGTTTGGGTAGGTACCGCTGCAGAGTAGCCCAGTACTTGCGTTATTCATCATAGATATAAACAGAGAGAAGTAGCTCCGGCTACAATGTTCTTACGCAAGATGCACACAGTTCTGTTTATTAACCGCTAGAGCGCCAAAAGTTAAGGACTGCAGCTTTAAATGATGTGTATTTGTGAGTTTAGGTTGGGAATATGGCGTCACTATTCCACCTGATGATAAGCCCAAATCCTGGGTGGCAGCTGAGAAGATGTACCATGTTCATCGTCGCAAAAGAATGATCCGACCTCGCAAAAGGATTCCTGGTGCCAAAACGGCTGCTGATGCAAGTGCATTTTAAAAGACTTTTCAAAGTTAATTAGGATCAAATGTTAGATAGTGCTTTTATAACGTGTTTTTCCTAATTGTTTGACATGCAGAAGAAGGATACAGGAGATGCAGAGGGATGGGAATACTCCTCACTCATTGGCTGGAAGTTCCACAGGAAGCAGCGATCATCTGACACGTTCCGTCGACGGCGCTGGAGGAGGAAGATGACACCTGCTGATCGGGTTGGAGCCTCAGCTATTTTCAAACTGGAAGGAGCTCTGGTTAGCATCAAAGCTGCTGAATATTTATTTTAAAGGGGTCATATGATGTTGCTAAAAAGAACATTATTTTGTGTATTTGGTGTAATGTGTTTATGCGGTTTGAGGTTCAAAAAACACATTATTTTCCACATACTGTACATTATTGTTTCTCCTGTATGCCCCACCTTTCTGAAACGCGTTGATTTTTACAAAGCTCATCGGTCTGAAAAGCGAGGTGTGCTGTGACTGGCCAGCTATCCAGTGCGTTGTGATTGGCCGAA
>NW_015634483.1:728314-733481 GCF_001515625.1 Sinocyclocheilus rhinocerous
CCTTCTTTCTTTGCGTGAACATTTGGGCGGTGTTATGCAAATCTTCCCACACAGTGACTTAGACATGTGGGGGCGTGTTTAAACGAGGCGTTTTAGGAGGGCGTGGACTATTCTTAACTTTTATAAAGAATATCTCTTTGGATTTGAGAACTTTAGGGATCTTATCTATGCACGAACAGCTTGTAACACTCCAAAGAGAAAGGAAAATTTGAAATTGCATCATATGACCCCTTTAATTTATATACTTATTCTGTTTTTTGTTAGTCATATAATGACCTCTTCACGGCTGATTTGCTTGACAGGGAGTCGACATGGAATCTAAGGGTGATGAAAAAGGCACTAAAACAGAAACTTCCGTTAAGCAGTTTGGAGCCAACACACCGACAGTATCATGCACATTTGACCGTGAGTTAATTAAGGACAGAAATTTCAGAAACCTCTTTTTTTTTTTGTTCCAGAATGTCCATTTGAGCTTGGTTTTTCTTCCAGAATCCAACACGTACCACTTGAGAGTCTATGTTTACCAGGCCAGAAACCTTACTGCTCTGGACAAAGACAGCTTCTCAGGTATTATCAGAAATATCAAAACTGCTATATGTCTTTTAATTATCTGTAAAAGTTTATTATAACTAAAATCATATTGGTTTAATTTGCAGATCCATACGTCCATGTGTCATTCTTGCATCACAGCCAAACAACAGAGACAATCCGAAGTACCTTGAACCCGACATGGGATCAGACTCTTATTTTTAAAAATGTGGAAATCTATGGCGATCCCCAGTCTCTTGCCCAGAATCCACCGATTGTGGTTATGGAAATCTTTGACAGTGATCAAGTGGTTAGTCTGATTTGTTTTTGGTAACACTTCAGTTTAGGGACCAATTTTTACTAATAAAGGGTTAGTTCACCCAAAAATGAAAATTAGGCTGTTTTTTACTCACCCCAGAGGCATCCTAGGTGTATATGACTTTCTTCTTTCAGACGAATCCAGTCAGAGTTATATAAAAAATTGTCCTGGCTCTTCCAAGCTCTATCATTGCAGTCAGCGGGTGTTGCAGTGCTTCAGTCCAAAAGAAGTGAAATAAAAAGCGCCCATCCATTAAAAAAAAGTGTCTCACACGGCTCCGGGGGGTGAACAAAGGCCTCCTGTAGCGAATCGATGCGTTTTTGTAAGAAAAATATCCATATTCAAAACGTAATAATCACTTTAATCTAGCTTGCGCCAACAGTTGTACACGGAAGCAGTTCCGGGCTGATGAAGTATGAGGTCAGCGCTGCGCATGCGCCGGTGAGTCTCGTGAAAACCAACGTTTGTTAACAGGAGCAAAGGAAGCAAAGTTTCCTTACTTTAGCAAAGGAAAACCAGTCTCCTCTTGGCGTATATCGAAATCCTCTGAAATTCTTCTGAGCCGTGTGAGACACTTTTTTTTTTTTTAATGGATGGGGGCTTTTTATTTTACTTCTTTTGGACTGAAGCACTGCAACACCCGCTGACATATTGGCTGTTTATTAGTACTTAAAAAGCACGTATTAATGCCTTATTCTGCATGACGATATTTTATATCCTCTAAACTTAACACCTTACTAACTATTAATAAGCAGCAAATTAGGAGCTTGAGGCAAAAGTTGCAGTTAATAGTTAAAAGTGAGAATTGGAAGAACAATTCATTGGAGAGCAGAACCCTGGCTAATTTGTGCTGCCACTATATTTCACTTATTTGACAATATCAGCTTTCCAGGTTTTCTGAGGATGCTTATTAAATGTAAGGAAATAGTTCAGTCATAACTTAAAATTGTTACACCACAAAAGATAATTTTGGAAGAACTAATTAAAAATGAATAGAAAAAAAATTATACAAAAAACAGCATACAGCATATAAATAAATACTAGCTACTATGTAAGTGCAAATGTCCCCACAGCATGAATGATTTGTGTTTTGTCAATCCTGGTAGGGTAAAGATGAAATGCTTGGCAGAAGTACATGTGTACCTATTGTGAAGTTGACTTCAGGCATGGATGCATCTCCTAAACTCCACTGGGAGCCTGTAACACACAAAAATGGTCCTGCTGGGGAGATTCTGGTGGCTGCAGAGCTCATTCTGAAGACCAAGGTGTGGTTCTTAATGGAATTTAGGTCTATTTAACCACATTTATGGCTGCTTTGTGATTCATTCAGTAATCTTATGTTGCCTACTCTAGGGAAATGACACTGAACTTCCCCTTATTCCCCCCAAACGTGGAGAGAAACTCTATATGGTTCCTCAAGGGGTGCGACCTGTGGTGCAACTCACTGCCATAGAGGTCCGTTTCAACTATGTTTTCTCATTGTTTGGACTTATTTTAAAGGGGTCAAATCATGCAGAATCAAAATTTAATTTAATCACTTTTGAGACTGTGTACTATTATTGAAATGAGACACACAAAACACTGTAGGAATTTACAATAGGGAGTCATAAATGTAGTGTAGTAAAGAAAAGTAGTGCAGAAAAGCTCTATATTCAAATATTCAAGTGTTTTTGAACTTTCTGTTGTTTTGTTGGATGCAGGTTCTAGCATGGGGATTGCGTAACATGAAGACGTATCAGCTGGCTCCTGTGACGTCACCCAGTCTGGTGGTGGAGTGCGGAGGAGAGAGAGTTCAGACAGCTGTTATCAAAAACATGAAGAAGTGCCCTAATTTTGCAGGAAATGTCCTCTTATTAAAAGTGGTGAGCATCCATATCTACCTGTAGAAAAAAGGTGCAAACATGCTTTAAAATAAATGCTGCTTCATTGCTATTTTGCTGTCAAATGCAATGACATTCATATTTAAATATGGTCCAAACTGTTTTTCTGATGTCATAGACTATATGTCTTCAGCATCTTGGTTTCTGTCTTTAGCTTCTACCCAAAGAAGAGATGTATACTCCCCCTATAGTGCTGAAAGTCATCGACCACAGACCCTTTGGACGGAAACCTGTGGTGGGTCAATGCACCATCAATTTCCTGGAAGAGTTTCGATGTGACCCTTATGCCACAGTTGCAGAAGTGGCCATGTCTTCAAAAGGTACATTCCCTTTTACAAAGTTGTTTACTGATTTTTTTTTCTTTTCTTAATTGCAAACCAATGTCAACATTGTATTGCTATTCCCTAAACATTCTGGTTTTAGTTTGTTGTAAACATTTAACTATTACACTTTGGCAATTAATTCAGTCCAAGCTCTATTCAGACTTTGTTTTGAAGATAACTTCAGCCTTAGGTGTGCTATATATTTTGTATGTTGTAATCTTCATATTTTTTTTGTAATTGAATGCTAGATTGTGGCTGATCTTTTTTTATTTATTTTATTTGCATACTCATTTGTTATTAATTTTTCTAACATCTTGCACCACCAGCACAAACCATCTTTTGGTGTTAAAAAATAGTACTGTCAGGATTTACTAAAGATGCGCAGTAAAGAATCAATGCTGAAAAGGCGTGAACACGGTTATTTTTTTTGGCACCTCACCTTATTGAATATGCATTTGTAGGAGTTTCCCTTTGATGCAAAGTTTATGGGAGGAGAGTATTCAAATGAATCGCGGAACGCGATTTACTAATATTTGCGCTCGTCAAATTACTGGTATTTGCTCTGTTGATTCTTGTGTACAGCGAATTTGCAAAATACAAATTTGAAAGAATATTTATTATTAGTATTCTTAAATTCTCCCTTTTCCTGCAGTGGCTTTGATGGCAGCTTCTCCTAGAGACCTCCATGTAAACATAGATGACGGCAGACAGCATCTTCTAGAAGCCCAGGTACTGCTACAAAGTCGCTTGATTTTGAAGATTTAGGAACTTAAGTCTCAACTTGTGAGAGAACTCTGTAATGGACGCTGGCACACACATCTGTATGAATTTGCTGCTATTTTCAACTGTGAATTTCAGTATTTTGTATGGCATCTCAGCTGCTGTTGACAAAATAGCCACTGCTAGTCACATTCAAGTATGTATAGAAATAAGTCACTTTAATCAAAATGCCTAAATTTTGTAATTAAACGTAATTCTAAGTTTAAGGTATAAAGTGTGTAGTTTCTGAATTAGCGCTAGTGGTGCCATACGAATGCCAGTATGTTTATTTCCAACCCTGTCAAGCTGATCAAAAAACATTATTCTGTTTGGTGGCACTTTAATTACACACTTCACCACTAACACTAAAGTTTATTCTGTAGCCCACATTGTGGCTGATTAAGTAAATCTTCACCTTCTGTAGTCACAGATGGGTTAAATTGGGGGAGTATCCAATCAATCTGTTGTTCTCAAAATGTCTCATTTCACATTAGGGTGATTTGTACAGCTGACTTGCTCTGAGGAATCATACTAACTTTCTTTTAATTAATTTAAAGTTTACCTCCCTTGTGTGTACATTTAATCATGGAGAAAAGGATCATGTAAACTTAAACAATGTATAAATTTTTATCAGTTTTAAGGCTTTTTAAAAATGTGTATTAAATGTACATTCAGAAATTGAAATTTCAGGTTCCTTTTTTACATAGATTTAGATAAATCATTTAAAGTCTTTTAATGATGATTGGGGTCTGTTATACTGATAAAATAAAGCTGAAAATGTTCAAATATGAGATTTTTCATGCCTAACAATATTCCTTTTTACCAGTTCTTAATGAATAATGTTTTGTGTGTGTTTGTGTGTGTGTTCAATGTGTGCCCTTCCTGGTTTCAACAGCGTGAGAAGGTGAGTTCTGTGGTAATATTCTACACACTTTCCACTTAAGCTTTGGTTTTAAATCATTTATCATCATATCTGTATTTTAGCTCTATCATGAGGATGAAACTATCCATTTTGTCACTACTTTACAGGAGAAAGAGACTGTTGATTGGTGGAGTAAGTTTTATGCTTCTGTTGGAGAGAGTGAGAGATGCCGCCCATACCTTGACAAAGGTTATGACACATTGGAGGTGTGAATTCTGTCTAAACTGTATGATAACATTGCAGATATACATGTTTATTTATTATTCAATTGATAAATACCTTAAATCTAGAAATATATATTGTAATGTTACTACATAAAGAATTGCTCACCCAAAAAGTAAAAGCCAAACACACATGACTTTGTTTCTTATGTGGAACATGATAGGAAGGAATTTAATGAATGTGCTGGTTACTCTTTCATATATATATATATATA
>NW_015634483.1:733789-746501 GCF_001515625.1 Sinocyclocheilus rhinocerous
TTGCCTGACCTATCTGTGAAATACCGTATATATACTCAGTAGTCAACATTTGAAGTGGATCAAAAAAGTTACTTGAGTAAATTGACAAATTTTATTGTTGGGTGAACGTTCACTTATTGCACTTACTGACTTCACTTATTTAACTTATTTTACATATTGATGAATTTGAATCCACAAAGATTTGTTGTATGGTTTAGCATTTGTAGTGAGGTTCTCTTCTGTTGGTTTTCATAGGTATATGACCATGAGCTTGAAAGTGCAAAAGAGTTCATGGGTCTTACTGATTTCTGCAGCACCTTCAAATTGCAACGTGGTAAAAATGAAAGTGACGATGATGACCCCGCTGTAGTTGGAGAATTCAAGGCAAGATGTCTTATTCGCTTTTTAAGAATAAATTTAATGCTGATTAAGTCACACTTTACGTTTTTTCTGTTTGTGGTTGTGTAAAATAAACGATTTTATGTTTAATTGATTGTTTTCAGGGCTCCTTCAAGGTGTACCCATTGCCAGATGACCCAGGGGTGCCCCCTCCGCCACAACAGTTCAGAGAGCTGCCCGACAGTGTCTCTCAGGAGTGTGTGGTCAGAATCTATGTGGTTCAAGCCATCGACCTGCAACCCAAAGACAACAACGGCAAAGTACTTACTTTCATTCAGCATTTCAGAAAACCTCATGACTCATTTTGAGTTTCAGTTTTTCAGTGTGTTTTAGTACAATGAAAAAGCAAAGCTCCTTTTCTTTTTTCAGTGTGACCCATATATCAAAATCTCTTTGGGGAAAAAGTCTATTGATGACAGGGACAACTATGTACCATACACACTTAACCCAGTGTTTGGAAGGTAATGCCATAGATTTATTGAGAGTTTATCTTGTATTCAGACAGTCGAAGAAGACTGTGAACCTAAGTTTTTTGTCTCTCAACAGAATGTTTGAACTGACATGCTTCCTCCCACAAGACAAAGACCTGAAAATTGCCATCTATGACTTTGATTTGCTCAGCCGTGATGAGAAAGTTGGGGAGACGGTGATTGACTTGGAGAACCGTCTTCTTTCTCGCTTTGGTTCCTACTGTGGTTTAGCCCAGACATACTGCATGTGAGACCCACACACTTTAATGCAAACTTATTTTCTTTGAGGACAACAGCAAAGACATTAGTTGATTAATGGTTCTATTCATTAAATAGTTCTGGACCAAACCATTGGCGTGATCAACTCAATCCGTCTAAGATTCTTGAACAGCTTGCCCGATGGAAAGGATTGAGTCCACCCAGGAGCGAAGACAATGGAAACACGTTATCCTTTGGTGGCCGATTGTACTGCCTCTCTGACTTGGGTAATTTTCAGAGCTTTGTGTTCTTTTGAACATCATTATGGTGGCTTGACAAACTTTATTGTGGTATATACTGCAAACTGGGTAAAGACCTTCAACCTGTTCTGATTCATGCATCTTCATATGTCTTGTCGAATTGGTTGGATGTACAGTTGTCCTATAGCAACTCTATATGTCCTATAAAATACTAAAATCTATTGTATAATGGTGAAACGTCTTGACTTTTAAAGGCTGTTTGAAACTTTGTCAAGGGAGTATTCAAAGATGTCTAGTGTATATATATGTATGCATTTTAGAAGCAAACAAGGAAATTCACGAACACCTGGGTCCTCCAAGTGAACGGATCGCTCTGCACGTCCTGAGAACTCAAGGCCTGGTTCCGGAGCATGTTGAAACCAGAACTCTTTATAGTAGCTTCCAACCGACTCTCCCACAGGTGTGTGTGATGCTATTCACGGGCCGGTTCTTCCTGCGATATACTATGCAGAACTCTATTTAGTTAGTCAAAGTACTGCTTTTATTATCTGTGTTATTGACTAGTCTTTGTTTTATAGGGAAAACTCCAGATGTGGGTAGACATTTTCCCCAAAAGTCTTGGGCCTCCTGGACCTCCTTTTGACATATCTCCACGCAAACCAAAAAAGTGAGAAGAAATTGGTGCTTTTGGTTATGCTTTTGTGTTGGATCGGCAATTGACTCATGTTCATTATTTCTATCAGGTATTTTCTGCGTGTCATTGTTTGGAACACGACTGACGTGGTTTTGGATGAAACCAGCATTACTGGCGAAAATATGAGTGACATCTATGTAAAGGGGTATGTAAAAGATTGTAGTCTGTTAAGGCAAAACCATTGGTCATTTTTGAGATTGTGTTCTTTTGCTTCCATAACATGTCTTTTTTTCATCTGTAGATTTGAATAACAGTATATATTGTGAAGGCCACTTTCTCAAAATGTTTCTCAGGCACTGAGCCAGAAATCTCCACTTCGTTAGCGCTTGCATACACCAAACTTTACAGTTTTATTTCTATCTGTATTCTGAAGGTTTTTACAGAGGAGTTTGTTTATATATAATTTGCCTCATTTATGTAGCCTAACATTTTATTTCTAAAAACATGGTGAAAATTTTTCTAGCTGTTGACAGTATTTATGGAGTGATTTAAAAGGGATATCTACGGATTTTTGGCTTTATCCAATGATTTCTGGTCCATATTTATTTAGATAATTTGCATATTTAAATATAATTTCATAAAACCTGAAATTCAAAACAATTGTTTTAATGTACTGTGATTAATAGATATCACTTGATTGATTAGTTACATTTTTACACTGTTCACCTGTGGAGTCTTGCCTTAATGTGTTTGACAAGTAATATATGTGTTGTAATTCATGCGTTTATGCCTTTGATTAGTTGGATGCCAGGTATGGAAGAAGATAAGCAAAAAACAGACGTCCATTACCGATCTTTGGATGGCGATGGCAATTTCAGCTGGAGATTTGTCTTTGGATTTGAATACTTGCCTGCAGAGCAGCTGTGTCTTGTATCTAAAAAGGTAATGCAGTTTGGTTGTGTTTAATGTATTATGAAGAGCACTTGGAAGTATTAAAATACTCATTCTTTTCTGTTAAAAAGGAATATTTCTGGAGCCTTGACAAATCAGAGTTTAGAATCCCACCCAAGCTGATTGTTCAAATATGGGATAATGACAAATTCTCTCTGGATGATTACCTAGGTGAGACGTGTGTATGCAGATCTTGGAAATGTTGTCGTCGTCATATTTTTTCGGGTTTGTGTATTAATCTCACGTATGTTACAGGTGCTATTGAACTTGATCTGCACCACCTCATCAACCCTTCCAAAACACCGGAGAAATGTAGCCTTAGCATGGTCCCGGATGGAACCACACCTCCAAAGTCAGACCAGTTGAAGTCTCTCTTTGACCAGAAGGCAGTTAGAGGATGGTGGCCATGCTACATGGATAAAGATGGCAAGAGGGAACTCGGTGTAAGTACAGCTAACGCAGTCTTTTTTTAATGTATTTCTTTATGGTGCAGTATGACCATTCATTGTTCAATCAAATGGATATAATCAAACCTTCTCTACATTAAATACGTGTCACTTGTAAATGCGTGATATTTTGGTAAAATGGGTTGTTAATGTCATATCCAGTGTTGGGGAAAGTTACTTTTAAAAGTAACGCATTACAATATTGCGTTACTCCATAAAAAAGTAACTAATTACGGTACTTAGTTACTTTTTATGGAAAGTAATGAGTTACGTTACTTTTGTGTTACTTCTTAAATCTGGACAGGGCTTGCTTGTTTGTTTTTAAAATAAAAAAGTTATATTTTTGGCAAATATAAAAGCCTCTTCACACCAAAAGTGAAATGAATAAGCATCAGGTTGAAGGGAAAGTAAATTTACATCCATACAGTAGAATGCAGAAGAAGAAATTTCAACACACTTCAGCAATAAAAAAAGACACAAATGTTTATTAAAAAGTAATGCATTGCTTTACTAGTTACTTGAAAAAAGTAATCTGATTACGTAACTCGCGTTACTTGTGATGCGTTACCCCCAACACTCGTCATATCATCTTGACGTTTTTCCTAAAAGCTTGATTAATTGGGGCTAGTTTATATGTTGGTTTCAGGGAAAGGTTGAGTTGACTTTGGAGATTGTGAATGAGAAGGAAGCGGATGAGAGACCTGCTGGAAAAGGCAGAGATGAACCAAATATGAATCCAAAACTGGATCCTCCCAAGTAATTGATTTCTTTCTTTATGTGTTTCTCCTGTTCTGTGTGTGAATAGATCATCACAAGATTTGTTTCTCTTTTCAACTTCTCAGGCGACCTGATACCTCGTTCTTTTGGTTCACAAATCCATGCAAGACGTGCAGGTTCATAGTGTGGCGAAGATTTAAGTGGCTGTTCATTGGCCTGGTTGTGCTAATCTTAGTGCTATTATTCATTGGGATCTTGTTGTATTCATTACCGGTAAGGACACACTTCATCAGTCCTGTTGAGACTTTACACTTGAGATGTAATGTCTACAATGCTAATACATTTTTTGTGTTTTTTCAGAACTATATTTCCATGAAAATTGTCAAACCCTTCAATTAAGTTCAGGAGGAGTTCAACTTTTTGTCATTTTATCCATGTAGTTGGCCAGATCTAGGTTTCAGAAATGGTTCATTTTCTTAATGAGGTACACACCATCAATACAGTGTTCATTTTGTTGTGATTTTTCATGTGGTTGTTTAAGTATTTACCTTTAATCACTTTTTGCACCAATATTAAATTTAATTATGAATTTGCACTTTTTGGTTGATATTTGATATGATATTTAGAAACATTTGTGCACGCGAAGTGTTTTCTATTGTGGAAAAAAAATATTTTATTGTATTATAACCTCTTGATCATTTTAAAGCTGATTGATAAAAAAATATGTTGTTAAATAAAGATGTTAATGTTTGTATAAATTGTGTGTATTTGTTAGTAGGAACTTCAGTTAGACGTTTTGTCATTATTTTCAACATCATAAAATGTTCAGTCATATTCAGTCTACATTTATCCATGATAAATTGGCACAAACATAGTTTATCAATGGTTGTTTTTGTTTTTTTAATTATATTATTTTGTATAACCATAGGGCATAAAGTGCACATAACAGTGTATATATATACAGTGCAAAGTCAGAAATGAACCCCTTGATATAGTTAAGCAATATCACACAAGCAAGGGTGCCGTTTTCCCTGACATTTCTATGATTGGAAATGCGATATTAATTTTATAAAACAATTCAATAAACAAGAAGTTAATAATTGAGATAAAACTACAGCCTTAATCTCATGTACACATGCCCATACATTACACACACACACACACACACATACACATATATATATATATATATATAATTTTTTTTTTTTTTTTTTTAAGTAATTCTGAGCAAAGCAGTTTGGGAGTGTTTCCTTTTTTCTCTGCACTCTGAGAGAAATTGACCTTTAATGGCTAAAAAATACAATAAAAACAACAACGGAGTCAGTATGTAGTCATTTAGCCTACTTAAAAGCACAAAGTTGATTATTTTATTTTCATACCAACAATAAAAAAAACTATTTTGTTCAATATTTTGTTGTTTTTATAACAATTAGGTGTCACTATGTACATTAGTCATATCAGGAATTTTAGTTTGTCATACAAATATAACATAATTCGAATATACACTGTAAAAACAATATATATGGTCTATTAGTTTATTAGTAAAATTGCATTAAGTTAATATGAATATACATTTTTATTTTTTTTAAACTGTCTAACTGTCTAAAATCTTGACCTTTGTGGTCATCGTGCAGTGTTTTTTTTTTTCCTTCTCACAATGATTATAACATTTAGCTAAAATAAGATTAATACATTTCAAATAAATATAAATAATAAATGATAAAGTGTAGGTAAATTAATTAATGACCGGCATTATATTGATGTCTTTTTGTATAAATGAATATTTACAAGTTACTAATTAGGTTCTGCACAAAGCATTCTTGCTCTATTTTTTAAAATTGTATTTATTTAAGAACGTTTTAATTGTTTTTAATACACTTTAAAATTGATTTTTCAAAGTTGTAAATAAAACTGTCAAAAATAAAAATCAATTTAAAAAAGTCTATCATTACATATATTACAGTAAACTAATTATTATTAATAAATAACACTGACGCTCTATCAAAAAGAAAAACAAGGTAATAATTGCGTTTTTAGTATTTATAAATGATTATAATTTAATTTATAATGAGGCAGAACTTGGCGGATATGACGTCGTTTCTCAAGCTCAAGTGCGTGACGTGATATTTAAATAGCCACCTGAGGCGTAATTAGAGAAACGGCTCGACACCGTTAGCGCTGCTGAATAATAGTGTACTGTGAAGCGAACGCAAACTAACGCACATTACTAAACTGCAGTTCGTTTCTTTGTGTTTGATCTGAGCGTAAAACCGCGACGTTTAAGCTCAGGTAAGTGACTTTGACTTTTTTCTGCTTGTACCGCTAACTTGCTAATGTTAGTCAATTGCGACAGGTGCTTTTGAGTCAATATTTACCTGAAAGTTCTGGCAAAGTAGATCTTTTCTTCTTGGTGCGTTTATTATGGGGTTTAATTGCATTTCATTTAGTTGTTTCTGTAGTAACATGAGGCTTTAGAATATCAGTTTGTGAAATGCTGTGTCTTATATTGTCTGTCAGATGTAGATATCAGTGTTTGTATTTCGCGGCTGTAGGCCGATGCTCTTTCTCATTGGTTCATTCAGCTGTTTTCTCTGGATGATGAGAGATGGCCACATATGGATTATAATGGTTTAACGGTGATACTGGTGCCGTTTCGTGTGTTGAATGTTGATATTTTGAAGGTGGAGGGCACAAGACCCGTCTGAGTGAGTCTCGTGTTTTTCCTATATAAAATGAAGATGCCGCATTCCGCGCATTATCATGAAACCTCGATTAATTGCACAGTTGCTTTAAGTGTACATTGTTTATCATGGCTGTGTATCATTTCTCTTATGTAAAATGTATCCACGCTGCATTGTGAAAACCGTATGCTTATTGCAACCTCACAGTCACTGATAGAGTTTGTGAGATATACACACCCTCCTCTCCACACAAAAGCTAACATGCTGTCTGACTACTGTATTGTTTGTTCATGCTAACAGCACAGGGCACATGAGTAATTGAGCGTATTTTCATGGTCTTTGCAGGTATTCTTAAAATTAGACAATGTCATAGGCTTGTCTTTTTTTGTTGTTTCAGTGCAATTAATTATCTTGCCTACTAGAATAAGACTCCTTTTGACGTTAGATCAGTATTTATGTAGCACTCATTTGAAGAGCATTGTTTTCCTTAGTAGTTATTTGGACTAAGTTTTTCGTTGTCTAGTTTTATATTTAGTATTATAATTAGAATATAAGATAACGTTATATTATAATCTGTTATTTTATGTTCTGTTCGGTTTTTGAGACTGCATTATTTAGTACAGTGGTTCCCAACCCTGGTCCTGGAGGCACCCCAACAACACTGCATGTCTCCTTAATCAAACACACCTGATTCAGATCATCAGCTCATTAGTAGAGACTCCAAGACCTCCAAGACCTGTGAGAAAGGAGACATGCAAAATGTGCAGTGTTGGTGTGCCTCCAGGACCAGGGTTGGGAACCACTGATTTAGTGCATTGTTTGTCATCTATAGTTTGACGCATGAGTCTAACATTTACTGTTATCTTGGTGTGAGATGGTGATGATGATTGCTGTTGTTCCAAGAAGAGCCAATCGGTGCACTCATGTGAAACTGTCCTGTCAAACCTATTGCATCACACAAAGGACAAGTTTGCTGATTTTCACCCAGATCTAGCCGTTATTTGTCAGCAGAAGTCCGCTGTCCACTTTTACAACTCTGGGGATTTTGTCCTGCCCCGTGAAATTATGGTGGTTGAAATTTCTCCACCTCTGTGGCAAAAGGAAATGCCAAGGCCCATTTTCTCTTATTTTGCTCGTCATGTGTCATGCAAAAAAAAAAAAAAAAGGAAATGCCAGCAGTGAATTAATGGTCTCTTGGTTTGCAAGGATGCTCTGAAATCCTCTTGGACTTTAGAGCAGCATTGCAATTCTTTCAAAAAAAGAATCTCGCATTGGGTAATCACTGTCATGTTGACCTCTATATACATCTATCTCTTCTATGCACTTCTAAAAAGTTGAAACAAAGAAAATATTAGTTTATCGTGTATTTTGGCCAGATTACTGCCATCTATGGTGTAAAAAGATAAATGGCATGACTTCGTATCAGGTCAAAATCATGACTACAAAATAATGTCAAGTAATTGGCTGAAGTGTTCAATGCCTGCTGTGCACAAATACCAGATTTTATGCTTGAATATACATTTGAATATTAATGTAGACTTTCAACTACTTTGGTTTGGTGTGTGTGTGTGTGTGTGTGTGTATATATATAGTCAGACTTGCATTCATTTCTCTATAGGTTTTACCCAATACGTAATAGTCCCATTTAGTTCTGAACTAAGATATGAGTTCTCTGACATCACATGAAGTCCTTTTCTTCCCCTAGATTGTATATCTAAAAAAAAAACAAAGTCACCAACTTCTAAATCAATCTATCCGAGGAAACCATTGGGAAAGAAAGAAAAAAAAATTGTTTGTTTTTAATTCCCCATGGTCATGTTGGATCTTGCCAGAACACTCAAAATGAATAAGTGGTTCTTTGTGTAAGACTGAATTTGTTTCCTCCCATTTGTCACTGCAAATTTGGCTCCGGACTGGTCAGGAAGAATGAGCATTGGTGATCACTCACTGAATGCCATTTTCTACTTCATTGCTTGCAGTATGCTTGCGTGAAAAGATGTTGCCATGTACACCAGCAGGACAGAATGATCAGTACTTTAGGACTGACCCATATAATCCTGACTCTTTGATTTGGAATGAGCAGTCGGTAAAGACAGAGATGGTATGTGAGAGAGTGCCATTAGTCGGCTTGATTCTAGCTAGTGGTCAAATGTCACCACAGATGATTTGATTTATTGTTGTTCATGTATAATTTTATACATGAAATGACATCACAAATTCTATTTGTAACATTTATTTATATATTTTCACAAATGAAAAGCTATTTTTAAAGTAATATCTGGAAATTACAGCTATAATTTAAGTCTGACTAAATGGGATTATAAACCACTTTTACTTGTTTTCTGTAAAAAAAAAAAAAAAGTCTGTTTGCACACTGGTATGCAGTGCAAATAGTTTACGGTTACTGCACTTTTGATATTCTTCTAGACACATAGGCTAATGAACTGTCTGTCTCACACATTCAGAGATCATTTTCAAGAAATTTAGATAATTTTCAAAGCATTCTTGCCAACTTGTCAAGATTATCACAATCATTCTTGCAATTTGTGCCAAACCAAAAAACTTCAGAAGAATTCGCATTAAACATTCAGAAATTCAAGTATTTGTAGTATAAATGAGGCATAAAAACGGCTCCATTAACTAACCCAAAACACACTCATACTGACCCTAGATCAGCAGAACATTATTGTTTACTCCTGCATGTTACTGCAAAGTGTAAGCCGTGATGTGTCTCAGCTGATCACACGTGATAGGATCACCAGAGATTAATACAGGGTGAATACTGGGCATCACGCTGAATTTCTTCAAATTTTTTTTTTTATCACCTTTACAGATCCCATGTTCAAAGTACAGTGAAGCGCCTTTAAAATGGATAGATAGCGACAGAGATCCTGAGGATAATGAGGGAGGGACAGGGAACGTTTAGTGGCTCACATGTCACGTATACAGGAGCTGTACACAGGAAGTAGAGCAAGCCTTCTTAATTCGCTTGATCCCTCCAGAGCTCCTTGTGCCTGTGTGAGTGTGCAGTAATGTGATTGTTCCATGGGATGACCAGTGACGACACATGGGATCTGGAGAGCTGGGGCTGGACGGTGCTGTGTGTATTACACCTGTTTTTTTCCTGTGTTTAAGTGTATTGCAGGAAGCCTTCGCTTTAATGCTAGTGCTGTTCTTGGTATTTATTTAAGGCTGGAACTTTAACAGCGGTAAGCTGACGTTAATTATACATTGTCAGGTTACTGTTTAGCATGTGTTCTGCTCAGCAGCTGCTGTCTGAATGTCCTTTGTCACACTGTCAGACCTCAAGCAAGCAGAACGGCTCCAAAGTTCACAGACGTGAATGCTGGGATTGTTCCTTGAGAGATGGCAGTTGTTACTGTCCTTGAACCATTGGCTTGAGTTTAGAAATGGTGGCTGGGCACAGTTGGTGTAAAATGACCAGACCCATTGTTTCATTTTTACTAGATGGCTTTGATTTCTTTTTTTGTGGGTTGAGTGTTTGGGATTGGAGTTTGTTTTCTCTGTTGTGGAGGTTTAATGTGTACCAAATTCTTCACTTGTCCACTTGGTCTTTGCTTAGTGAGGTTTTTTTTTTTTTCCTGACCCATGGTGGCCCATTCTAAGGCAAACATTACTATATTCATGTTATTAATACTAGTGGTTCTACGAGCCCCTAAATAGTGATCTACCAGGACTTTTTTTTTTTTGGCTGTTTAAAGATTAAAGGTGTTGGCTGATGAAGTGGTTAACAGAGGCTCTCCCTTGTGTCTGTTTCCAAAGCTACACAAAGCCTATAGTGCAGGGATTTTTAAACCAGGGTCTGACTTTAAAAATTTATTTAGTTTATAGTAATGCACCTAGGCCTGTCACGATAACAACTTTAGGTTGTGCGCTATATTGCCCCAGAAATAATTGCGATAAGCGATTTATTATTGTCATTTTAAAGACCATTTTATGCCACTGAATATATCATCTAGGGCTGGTCAGAATACCATTTTTTGAGCTTCGGTAATGATCAGCACTGAATATTCGAAGCTTCAGTGGGAGGGGGCTGAACATATTTTTCTCTCAACACAGTGTCTACACCGGACGCCGCGCCACGACAAAATACAATAGAACCTATTATGCTTTCTACACTGGATGTGGCACGACAAATTCCCAACAGTAAACTGCTGCTGCATTCTATTTATGATGTACTGACACAAATTTCAATTGATTTTAAACGGTTGCGTTCAGTGTAGACAGACTTTAGCTGTTGCGGCGCAACACGACAACTGTTGCGTCCGGTGTAGACACGGTGTAATAAAGGCAGGAATCTCTGTGTGTCTGTCTGTCTGTTTGTTTGGATTTTTATTATATCGAGAACCGTTCATCCAATCGACTTCACACATGACGGGTGTTAGGGCTGCATGATAAATCGAAATGGAATCGCGATTCGACAGAGGCTGCGATTGTCATGCATATCTTTCAGTGAAGCACTGTTCTGTGATCCGCAGTAAATCTCCATCCAAAGGCCAGAGGGCGCTCTCGTGCTGAAACTCCAAATACGCCTTGCAGAAGAAACCCAGAAAATGCCTATCGCTGCAGCTGAATAAACAGAAGATTCAACTGCTTTCATTGATTCAACGTGACTAATAAACACACGACTACGGAAATATATGGTTTATCTGAGTTTGTCTTTTTATTATAATAAAGTATATAATAATGCACTGCTAATCGAAATAACCTTTATCACTGCTTAGAATACTATGAAATATGTTGCGTGCCTTATTCTGTGTAAGAAGCCACATCATCTCACAGAAGGATTTATTTCAAACACTCGACTGACGTTATGAAGTGAGTTTGGAGTAAAAATGTTATTAAATGTGGTATTTTCACATGCTTTCAGATGGAGCAGCATTTACTTCACAGAGCCGTAGTTCACTGAGAAGCAATGCAAACAGCTGTCATTATCGCGAACAATTTCTTCAATTTCAGAATCGCGCAATAAAATCGTCTGCGATTTTTTTGCGTAACTTGTCAGTGAACTACGGCTATGTGTAGTAAATTCTGCTCCATCTAAAAGCCTGTGATGATGATTTCCTGCTGATTACAGAACCGGCATTACTATCAAAATGCGCATGACAATCGCATTCGATTAATCGTGCAACCCTACTCAGCTCAGTGAAGACCCAAGGGAGTGCAGTGTCGCATTTTGGTGCAATATGGACACTCGACACGTTCAGAATTAATACACTTTTACAGGGTGTCCGTGGGGTCTTAAAGTATTATAACTTGATAAATCAATTTAGAGAAAATTTAAGGCCCTTAAAAAGTATTAAGTCTTAAATGCCATTTTCCAAGGTATTAAATTGTGTAATTCTTTTCATTTATGTATATTTGTTTGAATAGTGGGGTTCTGTGTAGTTTATTTATGGAATCCCGCAAGATTTGACGGCATCTGTTACGGCGCTCACTGACTGACTGCTCCACTGCGTGATAGCGCGGGGATTGCTGATCCCGCTCACGCTGAATTTCTGACCATTACTGCATGCTCCCATCCGCTCCCGCGATTTGTGTCCCGCAAACATTCTAATATTGTATATAATTTTCGTGCATCAGGGCGCCGCTATCAGTATGTGGGGTATTTAAATCCCTTTTGAATGAGCGTTCGCAGTTCACTTTCGATTTCGCACGCGCACTGTGTAAAGGGAGCACATCTTACGATAAAAGATATATCAATGAGCTCGGGATCTGTTGAGGAGCAAATCCTCCAACATCTTGTCAGTTATCTCTCCTTACTTTTGACCCGCGATCAGTCAAATCTGACTTCTGCAGCTCGTATTGGATGCAGGGTTGTTGTTTTATTTCCACGAAATTGGGCTGCTTTTAAACTGTTGCCATGGGTTATTTTTTCCCATTGGGTTAAAGGTTTGAAATATTGCATAAATTACATTTGGTTGAAATGCTTGTACTGAAACTTTTTTTTATTTAT
>NW_015634483.1:747295-750404 GCF_001515625.1 Sinocyclocheilus rhinocerous
TACTGAAACTTTTTTTTATTTATTTTTTTTATATGGGCTTGGGATGCACAATTAAAATGATGTAATAGTTGTGATCATTATTTTATCTTCCGTGATCATTCAGACACGATCAGGTGCAGTATTACTGACACTGTCAAGTCTGCATCAAATCAAGCACTCCGTAATCACAGGTAAACTGTCCGATCAGTCAGATGTTTGTCATGAGAAGTGTTCCACAAAACGGCTATGCTTTGCAGACAGTTATAAGAGTTGATGTGACAAATACATCTTTTGAATGTACTGTGTGAACTCATTGCCCCGTTAGCTCGGAGAGCTTTATTTTCCCTCCTCAATAAGTTTTGTCAGTTGTTTTGTTTATTGGTCTAATTCTTGTTTCTTGGGTTGCATTGGTTAGTCACTCAATTATGTAAGTTAAAGTGTCGCCGATGTAACCGGTTAAAACTTGGAGTGGCCTACACACTTCCAAATGACGACAAACTTTAAATTAAGAATATTTAGATCATGAAAATTATCAAAATATTAGATGCCTTAAAAAAACTTGAATAAATATTAAATAAACATTTTCTAACAAAGTGCAAAGTAACAAGTAGAAAAATGCACAAAGAACTTGTATGGAGATTTTTCCATCTACAGATTTTTCCCTGACCTTTTCTCTGTAAATTAAGGGTGCACACTATTGCTGAAAAACACAATCATTGCTTCGCAGTCAGATGTCCATATGAACAAAGGCACAGATCCCTAAACAAGACCATATCTGCAGATGAAACTTTGTTTGTAGAAGCATTTTTTAAATTTGAACTAGCACCTCATGACTACACCACGGTATG
The DNA here is from genome assembly GCF_001515625.1 of Sinocyclocheilus rhinocerous. Lineage (NCBI taxonomy): Eukaryota > Metazoa > Chordata > Actinopteri > Cypriniformes > Cyprinidae > Sinocyclocheilus > Sinocyclocheilus rhinocerous. The sequence continues at coordinate 748,123 of NW_015634483.1, forward strand.
TACGAGAGGCTGCAAAAGACCCAGGCGCAAGTGGAATGTACAAAACATGGTGACATTAGCCTAATTTTTAAGTAAATATAATGGGCGATTATATTGAGTCAACAAAAATTTAGGTAATGTACATATATTGCACGATATGTCGATATATTGATTATTGCGACAGGCCTAAATGCACCCTTTTTTTCACGTAAAATACTTAGTTGATGTTTGAAAGATATTTAAATAAAATCACTTTTATTGTTCTTGGTCAATTTATGGGCACATGACGTGCACTTTTTGTTTTGAGTAAGTGTAGGGCTGCTTGATTATGACAAATTATAATAACAATTATTTTGGTCAATATTGTAATCCCGATTATTTAACATGATTATGAGTGGGCCATATGACAAACTTTTATATTAATGTTTTATTTAAAGATAGCGATATATATCAAATAGGCCTATATATTTTCTGTAAATAAGGTTGCCATGACATCTAAATTTGAGACCAGCGAAGCTGCAAAAGACCCAGGCGCAAGTGGAATGTACAAAACATGGTGACATTAGCCTAATTTTTAAGTAAATATAATGGGCGATTATATTGAGTCAACAAAAATTTAGGTAATGTACATATATTGCACGATATATTGATTATTGCGACAGGCCTAAATGCACCCTTTTTTTCACGTAAAATACTTAGTTGATGTTTGAAAGATTTAAATAAAATCACTTTTATTGTTCTTGGTCAATTTATGGGCACATGACGTGCACTTTTTGTTTTGAGTAAGTGTAGGGCTGCTTGATTATGACAAATTATAATAATTATTTTGGTCAATATTGTAATCCCGATTATTTAACATGATTATGAGTGGGCCATATGACAAACTTTTATATTAATGTTTTATTTAAAGATAGCGATATATATCAAATAGGCCTATATATTTTCTGTAAATAAGGTTGCCATGACATCTAAATTTGAGACCAGCGAAATGTCATAATTCTCAATACCACAGCAGAATCCTAGGGTAACTAATATTAGTGGGAAAAAAGTCCTTTTAATTATTGAAAATAATTAGCCTAAACTTTCAGTAATAAAAAAGCAAAGGACAAATACAGTAGAACAAAAAAGATACAAGTGAAACAAACGGTTTCAGTTAAAGTATTCAGTTAATACCCTACTACAGAAATTGAATCTAATGCAGTGGTTCTCAAACCTCTCCATGAAGTACCCCCAGCATTGCACATTTTGTATGTCTCCCTATATCTGACACACCCACTTCAGGTCTTGCAGTCTTCACTAATGAGGTGATGAGTTGAATCAGGTGTGATAGATGAGGGAGACATACAAAATGTGCAGGGCTGGGGGTATTCCAGGACAGGTTTAGAACCACTGATCTAATGTAAAAATAAAACCGCAGTCTTCATTTTAAGAATTAAACTGTTTGTTTCTTATTAAAGCTACAAAAGTCCTTCAGTCAAGAACAGTGAGTGATTTTGTCTGTCTTTTGTTTCATTAATATTGAGTAATCAGTCGGCAACAGGAATGCTGCTGGCACTTTAAGAGCTGCACGGATCTAATTTACTGTTACACGCGTATTTTATCCCAACTGTTTACATTCCTTTATTATATAACCAACGAGGGTTTGTGTATAATCACCAAGCGATGCCTTTTTACACATTTTTGCGTGTATTTGACCGTTTGAACACACACCTTAAGCTAAAAGTTGACTTTACATTAGGGCGGCACGATTAATCGAATGCGATTGTCATGCGCATTTTGTTAAAAAAGCCGGTTCTGTAATCAGCAGGAAATCATCATCCAGCAATCTCCAGCTTTCAGATGGAGCAGAATTTACTACACTGCTGTAGTTCACTGACAAGTTATGCAAAAAAAATCGCGATTTTATTGCACGATTCTGAAATCGAAGAAATCGTTCGCGATAATGACAGCTGTATGCATAACTTCTCAGTGAACTACGGCTCTGTGAAGCAAATGCTGCTCCATCTGAAAGCATGTGAAAATACCACATTTAATAACATATTTTTACTCCAAACTCGCTTCATAACATCAGTCGAGTGTTTGAAATAAATCCTTCTGTGAGATGATGTAGCTTCTTACACAGAATAAGGTACGCAACATATTTCATAGTATTTAAGCAGTGATAAAGGCATTGCATTATAAATATACTTTATTTTAATGAAAATTATAATAATAAGAACTCATAAACCATGTATTGCCATAGTCGTGTGTAGACTTGTGCCGGTATTCGGTAATGCGATATATCACGGTAATGAATATGCACG
>NW_015634483.1:750625-776704 GCF_001515625.1 Sinocyclocheilus rhinocerous
GCCGGTTCTGTAATCAGCAGGAAATCATCATCCAGCAATCTCCAGCTTTCAGATGGAGCAGAATTTACTACACTGCTGTAGTTCACTGACAAGTTATGCAAAAAAAATCGCGATTTTATTGCACGATTCTGAAATCGAAGAAATCGTTTGCGATAATGACAGCTGTTTGCATAGCTTCTCAGTGAGCTACGGCTCTGTGAAGTAAATGCTGCTCCATCTGAAAGCATGTGAAAATACCACATTTCAAATTTTCATTTTTGGGTGAACTATCCCTTTAAGCAGTGATAAAGGCATTGCATTATAAATATACTTTATTTTAATGAAAATTATAATAATAAGAACTCAGATAAACCGTATATTGCCGTAGTCATGTGTTTTATTAGTCACGTTGAATCAATGAAAGCAGTTTAATCTTCTGTTTATTCAGCTGCAGCGATAGGCATTTTCTGGGTTTCTTCTGCGAGGCGTATTTGGAGTTTCAGCGCGAGAGCGCCCTCTGTCCTTTGGATGGCGATCTACTGCTGATCACAGAACCGTGCTTCACTGAAAGATACGCATGACAATCGCAGCTTCTGTCGAATTGCGATCTCGATTCCATTTCGATTTATCGTGCAGCCCTACTTTACATGTCTGTGTTCTGTTCCGTCTTTGAGTGCATACACAGAAAGCCTCCTGAGGAACAGCGCAAGTTCTCTTTCGCACTTTTAATGATCGTTTTATCTCGATTATTGTATTTTCATAATCATTTGAGGCCGAAATCGAAACTATTTTGATTAATTGCACAGTCCTAAGTAAGTGTTTTATTTTGATTTTAATTTTACATAATTTTATTATTGACTTCAACCCATAAACCCCCTTTTTTTGAAAAGGAATAATCCAATGATTTGAGAGATTTACCAGATTTGACCCCTGCCTTAAGACATTGTTCAGTTATTTTATTTGTAGACATTTGTCAGGTTTGTCAGAGAGAAAATAAGTGTGTGAAGTCTGTGCATTAGAGGTCTTCACTGGTCCACTTGGATCCGAAAAACCCGAGGTCCGACCCGAGAGGGTTCGGGTCCAAAACTTCGAGTACTTCGGACACGGGTTGGGTTAGGTATTAGCGGCCTCTGGTAATTGAAAATAAACATGCTTTTTTCCAAATGGACCCAATTAGAGCTGAATTCTTTTAAACTATCCCGAATGCGTTTTCACTTTCGCGTTAAGTGAGGAACGCACATAGAAAAGGAGCATATGTTTGTAACCTCGCAGGCTCGCACACAGAAATCATCTTATAGATATGAGATCCATCATGAAAATCCACTCGCTTCATTATGCTGCGTGTTCATGCAGGGCTTTTCTTTTTTGTGTGCAGAAGCCTTTCGCCGGAGATCAAGTTGCAGAAGGCTGTACACGTCAATGCTGTTTACGTTCGTGTCCAGTTGGCTTCGAAAATAAATGCCATCGGACTCTGGTCTAATTTCATCGGGTCTGTCTCGGGTTGGGTTTTTCTTTTAAAAAAATTAATTTATGCACCTCTGGTTCGGGTAAGAAGTGATTTGGGTCGGGTACAGATTTTAAGGACCCGAGAAGACCTCTACTGTGCATCTCTCAGCGATGTTTGGTGGCATTGTCTATAATACTAACTAGAGCCCGACCGATATATCGTTTTGACGATATTATCGGCCGATATGAGCCTGTCGCCGATATATCGGTATCGGCGAATATGCCGCCGGTATGAATTTATTTATTTTATTTTTTTTTACAGAACATAACGCAGATAAAATGCTTGAAATGGTGTAATTACTTAGTTTGTCCAGCAGAGCGCGCTCCACTCTTTGCTATGGTGACCTGGATGAAACGCTTTAAAGCTTAGTCTATGGAAAACCATTGAAACTTTGAACGGCCATATCTCCGTAACGGCGCGGCGAATCCGCACCAAATTCGGGGGATCCCTTCAGCTCGAGGAACCCTCTCAATCGAGTGTATGTCTAGAGGCCCGCTTTCGAATGAGACCACCCCCCCGCGTCGATAGCCCCCGGGTTCGGGAGTTACAGGTGGTTAAATTCGCAGTCCGGCGCCGACCGATCAAGCGATCCCGGGGGGCTACCGACGCGCGGATGGTGGCGTTCGAGAGGGCTCCTCGAGCTGAAGTGATCCGCCGGTGCGTTCGCGAGATAGTGACACCAGTCAACACTTTCACTTCAGTAAGGAGGTCTCTTGTTCAGGCAGCAGCATTCAAGCGTTGTCTTATTCGACCGTAAGTGCTCTGCGAAGTGGACTTCACATATTCACATATTCCACCATGATTCCAGTTCCAAGGGAACGTACACGTTACATTCAAAGGGCATTAAAGTCCGCAAGACGTGAATTTATTTTTATTAATTTTTAAGTTAAATTGTGCTTTGTTGGTATAGTGTCAGCTAGAATGTTAAAACTGTTCAGTGTTAAATATTTTTAAGTTGTTTATTTGTAATTTATTTATTTATTTTTTGAAAAGCAAGACAAAACAGTAAAAAGCACATTTTGGTTTTTTTAATTTATGCAATGGTGAAAAAACTTGGGGGAAAAAAACTCAAAAAACCATGTTCGGTATTCGGCCTTCGGCCCAGTGTTTAATTTTGTTCGGTTTTGGCTTCGGCCAAGAATTTTCATTTCGGTGCATCCCTATTTATATTGTATTTATTTACAGAGGTATATTATGTCACACTTCACACTTCTTTAGTAAGTTTCGTCTGTGTGTGAAGACAGTAGCGCAAATCCGTGAATGAATGTTCCGAAGTGAAATAAACTTCAACAGAATAAAGTTGAATGGAATTGAATCGAAGTTGAATAAACTTCAACTTTACTGTTCAGTGCACTGATGTCAGACTCATTTTGGAGAATAAAGTTTATTGTTACATTGTTAAATGCCCTGCCTCCATTACGTATCTCTGTCACGTCATTATAAGTGTTTGATCACCACATTTGAGTGATCATTGCAAAAAATGTTTGTGTATATATATATATATTCTGTTTATGTATATACTGTATTCTATATATAGTACCAGTCAAATGTTTGGACATACGAATGGGAAAGTGTCCAAACTTTTGACTGGTACTGTACTATAATATACACAAAGAATATCGGCAGATATATCGATATGGGCTTTTTTTTACTCCCTAATATCGGTATCGGCTCCAAAAAAAAACATATCGGTCGGGCTCTAATACTAACAAGCTGTAGCTACATTTAACTGCTTCAAAAGCCCTAATGTTACTGCCTTGCCACTAAGAAATGTAGCTTTACAATTGCAAAACTATTTTATTGAAGTTGTGGTGAAATTAAGTTTGTGTGTGTGCGCATACAGAGGGAAAAAAACTTGCTTTCCATTGATGTAAGGTAATTTGACATTTTTATCGTATAGTCAGTCATTTTTGTTTGCTCGGTGATGGTGTTTGTGGTTTCTGGTGTCTTTTACTGTTGTAGGGTGTAAATGGATGTTTGAAATAACTTGCTGAAGTGATATGTAACTAATGAAGTTAACAGACCTGCAACCGCATAGCTGTGTGTTTACATAGTCAGCCAATCAGAATCAAGCATTCAACAGCCCTTTGGTTTAATTTTTACTCTCTCTTCTATGGTAGCTGATCCTAATTAGTCTTAATTGGTGCTTTTTGTCTCCATCAGTTCCAGCTACTCATCTTCAGCACAAGACTTTGAGAGGGAGCTCAGGATTGGGCCCGTCTACGAGTCAGCCAGGATGTCCAGACGCAGTCTCCGTCTGCACACCAACTCAAGTCATTATGGAGACGACAGTCTGCTTGACTCGTCTCTAAACCACAGTGCCTCCTTCAGCCGTGACCAGTGAGTGCAGTTTGTCCATGAAAATCAGCAGGGGATTATTTAGCAAAAATTATATAAGAATTAGGTCATTAGTGCCATATTATAATGCAAAATGCATTTTCTTTTCTTTTCAGGAATTTTAGTTTGACCTTTAATGTTGGCATAAAGGAACAGACAAATTAAATTATTTAACTAAGTGTAGAAGAGACAAAGAAAAGCTACAATTTAAATTACTTTTGTTTTATGTTTCCAGTGGCCAAGTAACTGAAATCTAATGCAGTTGCAGAATTAGCCACACACAGATGCAGCTACTTTGTGTCCACTAGAGGTCCTCTTGCCATCATTATTAAAGGGGTCCTGTTATGTCTTTTTACGAAGTCTAGATTTGGTTTTTGGGGAGTACAGGAATAGGTTTTCATGCTTGATCGTTCCAAAATTGCATTATTTTTCAAATATTTTACATTATTGCAACATCTCTCTTCCCAGTCTGTCTCAGGTGACCTGTTTAGTGCCTGTTTCAATAAGGCCCCTCTTTTCAAAATATGAAATCTGCTCCGATTAGCTGGCCCACTATGTTGTGATAGGCGAACCGCAAGTTTCATCTGCTCAGCTGTAAATATTAACAATGGTGTAAATTTTGCCTTTTGTTGTAGTTCTTGAAGTGTTTTCTGTTAAAGAGAATATCTCCCTTTCGGGTGGACTTTGAGCTTTGTAACCTTGCAGATCTTTTTTACACTCAAAAAGCAGCATTACACAGTTGAAAGAATAATAGGACCCCTTTAACGGGATAATTCACTTGAAAATGAATTTCATTTACTCACCCTAAAGTTGTTTCAAAACTGTTTGAGTTTCTTTTGCTGACCACCGAAGATATTTTGAAGAATGTGGGTAACCAGTTTGTGGTCCCCATTGACTTCTATTGTATGGAAAAAAATACTATGGAAGTCAGTGTGGACCAACAGCTGTTGGGTTACACACATTCTTTAAAATTTCTTGAGTGTTCAAGATTAGGAAAAGTTGTGTAGTGTATTTCAGCTTTGTCACTTGTTTAAAAAAAATACAGCTTCAATGCATTAACAATATTAGCTAAATAGGAGGCATCAGGAAAATAAAGCCAGCAATATTTTGGTTCCGTTTTCCGTCCTCTCTCTTCTCTTATTCTGTCTCTGTCTTGCAGGACACTGAAGAGCAGAAGAGCTCATCACTCTGTTTTAGGGACACCACAGATTGTTCAAACTCCGAGGTCTGCCTCAACGTCAATCCTGCAGGCCCAAAACAGCACACTGAACAGCTGTGCGCCCAGCAATGCCTCTCTGCTGTCCTCTTTCTTAGACGAGTCCTCCATACAGCAACACACCCTAGTCGACAGCTTCTGGGGTCAGTGCCAGCAGACCTTCATGATCGCCATGATATGATACTCTGAGTTGAAATGAACTGAGATTGGTGGACAACTGAAGCATTGATTGTATTTTTATTTTTTTTGTAATAGGTTTGGATGAAGACTGTGATGTTAAGGGTAAGTGTTTTTTGTTGTTTTATTTTTTTATTTTGGAGCTGTATTTACTTTTATTGGATTTTTATTTTAGACCAGACAATCATTGCACACCACAGCACAGTGGAGGCCAAAACACAGACCTCTACAGCACAGAATGGCTACATTTGCAAAGACTGCCCCAATGCTTCTCCATCCAAGAACAACAGTTCCCTTCATGATGCTACTGGGCATCAGGCGCCACCCAGCACAGCCTCCTATCCAAACACTACGTTGTACTGCAGGGACAAGAATCGCAAATACAAGCCAGGTGAGACAGTTTGATAACGCACCATAAATCTGCTGTTTCCCCTTTTCCTGTAATGTCAAGCACCTTACATGATGGGGTCAGGTTTCTCCTGGTCTTCAGAAATGGGCTCGGAGTCCTTCAGTTCTTTGGATGCGGAGTATTATTGAAGGGAAAGTGCAGGCTTGACTGCATTGTGTCTGCAGGTGTGCTGGGGAGGTTGTCTGAGACGTGCCTGCATAACAGAAAGAGAATTGCTGCATTTGTAGTGCACATATGCACACTACTGATGCAGACGGCTCTGCTCAAAGGTATCAGCCTTGGTTAGTCTGTCGTTCACCTCTCCAGGCTGTGGGGTTCCTCACTAGATGGTTTATGGCTGTTTGGGTGTCTTTCTTTTCAACATGTCACTGTCAGAGCGTGAAACTAGCCTATGTTCAGATTAGGTTCTCGAGTACAGTGTCAATATTGGAAACATTTTCCGTAGTCTTCACTTTAAGATGCATTTTACACCTTGGTAGATATCAAGGATGAGGAAACTCTCTTGTCTAATCTCTGCAGCTTTAAAAGTGTATATATATATATATATATATTATAGCCCGGATAATTGTTTGGATCGATTTAGATTTTATTACTTAGACATGTACAGATCTGCACACTGCATGCATGCAAAGCAGCCTGCTGGGTAAAGATGTTCTCCACAACCACCGTCACTCACTCGTCACACAGTCTCTTTTCACAGTCTTTTCTGACCACTCTATCACTTTCAGATATCTTTGATCATCAGACCTTATTTGTTTAATGTATTTAATATCAGTCCATATCTCTCCAGGCCTGCTGTCATCAGTGTTGCAGTGGTGTGTGCGAGTGTGTAAGGGAATCGCTCGCTTTACAGCCACTGTGCTGAGGAAGACACTGCAGTCTGTGCAGCAGAAGAGAGCAACCGATGGCTGTGCTAACGGAGGTATCGCTTTCTGTCAGACCCTCTGGTGCCTGGATATTATGTCTACTTATTAACCAAACTACTGTTCACACTGTACAAACAGCCAGAAACAGGCAATTGCTTATTCTTAAGCAATAACTCGTTACGCTCATGGTGTCACACTCCAAGTCATTTCTAGAGAAAATCATTAACTTAAGGAATTTTGAGGCTGTTTTGTTGTAGGTTTTCTAGAAATGTTAGATAGTTCTTAACTAGGCTCTTGATTGGTGACAGACACATTTGTTCGCAGCAAATAGTTATTAAAGAAATTGTGAATTGGTGGACTGGGGCTCATTTGACACTAGAAAACTATTTAAAAATGGAATAATCTGGCCCTCAAAACAAATGTAGTTAAGGAGCCCTGATGTAAACAGCCCCTTTCTGGTATCCTTGCAGGCATCATACAAAAGATATCTCGTTTGCCGGTGTTCCGTCGGTTTGAAATTGAAGTTGCAATAACGGATATAACTGTTCGTAAACCAGGTTAGTAAGTGGGTTTTTATCACAGTGGTCTTATATTAATAAGTATAATGTTAAAGTCACCCTAAAGGTGAAGTGTACCTTCTATGTCACTTGCGGAATTAAATGCAACTTCCAAAACCCCATGGAGCCCATTTTATTATTATTTTATGGCACCATATGAACACAAGTGTTCACACTGATACTAAAATGACCATTCGTAAAAATGATCATCATTCTTCCTCTGTACTTGGTAAGCAAAATATATACAGCACTTTCCATGAATAGGATACAAAGTGGGCCTGAAAATGATGTGTGCATAATTCAAGTACATTTAACCACAATAAATTGACAGACATCGCATGTTTAAAACTGCTTTCTTTCCACGGCATGTCGATTTTAATCGTAAATTTAGTTAATTTACTTTATAGTTAAGTTAAAAAATAATGGAACTCTCTTGCTTTAGCTGCAGATCTGTTTCTGGTTGAGGACCCCGTGTGAATCACTAGTGTTTTTTTTGTTTTTTTTCTTTGTTTTTTTTCTTCTCTCTCTTCTAGGTTTTGCATTTGAGCACCTGTCTCTTCTTTCTGTCTTTGTAAATTTAGTCCCTTAGTGGAAGTCTGTCTCAGGAGTGGCAAATGCAACTCCTCTTTGGTTATCCCATTACACCTGAACAGTCATTTCTGATGAACCCTTCTCACCCTCTCACTTTTTTTTAACAGGCCACTTTAGTCTCTTCCATGGTGTTTGACCTCCTACAGCCACTATAACTTACAACTTTTGTTCCCCTTCCAGATGTTTCTTCGAAGCATGATTACACTGTGCATAAACAAATGCACCTGTCCACCATGAGCACTGCCTTGGTTACATGCAAATCTCTCTTGTTGGAGTCTGTCTATGCAGAGCTGGGATTGGAGGAGTGAAGAAGACTGGTACAGAATTGCGAAGGACTCTTGGCTTTATCTGATGTTTGTTCTGTTTTTCATCATAGGCAATGAGAAATACAACAGCAGTATGAGTGTTAAAGAGGTAGTGCTGCAAAAGGAACGACCGAAGATCAGCGGCGTACTGTGTAAGTACACATACTTCACTTTCAGATATTTTTGTTCATATTTAAAGTTGTGTACTGTAAGGAACAAGGCACACAGGGTTGGAACGGCATGTGGGTGAGTAAATGATGACGGAATAACAGCATTTTTTTGGTCAGTTATAGTTTTAATTGTGCCAGTTAATCATGCTGCCTTTTTAAGATACCTTTCCTTTGGTTAAACTATAAGGTAGTATTGCATATTTCCATTGAGAATGCATTTGTAAACATAAATCATAATTGTAATCAATACATCAAATTGCCTATGCATTTCGCATGAGCAGTGCTATTTTTCATGCCACTGTTGGCCACTTAACGTGGTTTCAATTAAGTTATGATTGCTAATTGATTTATTGGCCAGTGTTGGGGATCTGATTTTCAACGCAGGGTATATATCAGTGTAGATTTAAATACAAATTAAACGGCCATCTAAAAAACTGACTGAATAGTTTGAGTGCGACCATTAGAAGGAAGCTGCTTAGGTAGAATCACTAGGTATTGTAGTTGCATACCCTGATGAATAATAGCAGAATGATTCATAAATGATTGCTCTAGTAGATGCACCGTACAGGCTCAGTGTTTGCACACTTTTGCCTACAGCATCTGTTTAAAAATGTCTGTTGATTTAAAAGCACAACAAATGTTGAGAGAGTAGAACTTTAACACGCAGTTTAACGTGTCATTTTCAACCGTACACCGATTCTGACAGGTGATGACTGCAAAAGGAAGCATAATTTTGCAACGGACACTCATTCTTCCCAGGAAGAGAAGCCTGCAGTGACCTTATGGTCACTCATAGTTTCCACAGGTTATATAATCATCTTTCTTACCCTCAATCTTGGTCATTCCAAGCTTATGGTTTGGGAATAGTTGACAAGCCAGTTAATGCTGCTGTGAGCTCCTTCCCTGCATTGATGGTTTTCAGGTTGTGGTCAGGGCATTTTCTCCCCAGCAGGTGTGGGTTTGTCTCTGTGAAGAGCTTTCAGACAACCTTGCATGGCTTTTCTCTTTGTTCAGCTTTCTGCGGCTCTGATTCCATTTGACAATCTCTTTCCTTTTCACATGTAGTTATTATAACTCTTATAAGCATCTTTTCTTGTCATGCATCCTATTTGTTCATGTATATTCAATACATTCAGGCAATAGTCCCGTTAGAGCTCTTGTTTACAGTTACAATGGGGTCCTGAGATTACAAAAGAGCACCCACCGCATATTGAATATTTTGAACGATTAAAGCATTGAAGTAAAATGAAGAGAGATTCAATATGCTGCACTAGTGAAGTCCGAAATCAAATGTAAGCAAATTAGTGACATTGACCTAGTGTTTTTTTTTTCTTGTCCAGATTGTTGTCAGATTTTCCTCCATTGAAGCACAAGTTGTTTTTTAACATGTTTTTTTAACACTTTTTTTTTTTTTTCTCGCATCATGCAACCCTCTGTCTGATCCTTAGATGGCATGACAGCAGAAAAGGGCCTGTTTACTTTGAAGACATTTATGTAAACCTCCTCTTTGCATGAGAAATACTGCATTGCTGCTTTCAGTTTTAAACTCCTCCGTTCCTTTATTTCAGCCTCTATTTCAGAACCAGGTGTTTTAGCAGTTTATTTGCATAGTGCAACTCCTCTCAAATGCAACTCTTCTCAAAAGGTCAAGGAAAATCTGATTCCTCAATTTGATAACATGAGCCCTTTTAAAGCATGCAAAATAACTGAAATGTGGAGTTCATTAAATTCTTTTTTTTTTTATCACCTTTTCACTCTTTTTCACACTTTTAAATAAATAAAAATAGAAAAGTGTTGAATTGAAGAGTTTTTACTAGTAGTCTCATGACCTCTAGACCCTACTGTATGCATTTCATCTACTCCAATTTTAGGAGGCCTGTTTTGTTTTTATTTTCAGGATGAATGCTACAAGATGAAAAATGTGCAATTTGTCAGCTTTTTGCAAATCTCTTGTGTGTGTGACCTCTCGCTGTACACCCTACCCCTGCTCTGTGCCCTAAAGAGTATGTGCTAATCAACACTTCAGTTTTTGTTTTTTTTCCTTTACTCTGTATGTTTCCAGGGAAGACAACCTCAGGAAGCTTCTTGTTGCTGGTTGATTTCTTTGCAAAGTGAGTTTTGATCTCTCTTCCAATATGTTCTTTCTGTACCTATCTGTGTCTAATGCACATCCAGTGTGGTTACATAAGTGTTATTTAACACTTGATTCATTGATAACTTTGAAGTAATTTCAACTGAAATCTTCACCATGATAGAAGACTTTACCCTATGTTTCTCAACTTTCTTGATTAAATGACTACTAATTAAATTTAGGAAAACTCTCATCAGACTCTGATAACAGGTCTGATAACTGGCTAGCTTTCATTTTATACGAAATTGTATTATCATTGAAATTTTCTGTGAAATGTTTACTTGCAGCAACTGGACCATTATGTTACTCTGATCTATGTTCTTCCAGCGTGTGCCCGATCTCATTTTGAGTACTAATCTTTTTTGAGTTTTATTTGATATTGATAGTTTTTGAGAATCACTTACTGTTGCTTTGAGCAGAACTGACAAAGATTTAAGTCTCTTAATCACACTGAATGGTCACACATCACTATAAATACAATATAGCTAGATCTAAAATCCGTAGGATCACTTGCCATTGTTTTGTACCGGCCAGCCCCAAAACTTGCTATTTGGTAAGGCACTAAGGCATTATTGATATACAGTACAACTTTAAAATGTGTGTAGTTAAATGTGCTATACAAATAAATTTGACTTCATTCGTTAAATAGACAGTCCATAAACTTAATTGGTTAATTTCTTAATTGGTGCAGTAGCCAAAACACTGCTAGTGTGTTAAAGTATAATGTCACTCAAATTTTAACCTGTCTTCATCCTCTCTTCCAGGTGTCTCCCTATGCTCTCGAAAGTCCTATTTCTTGTACCTTTCCTTCTGTTTCTTGGTGAGCTTGCTGTTCATGAGTGATTATTGGTCTAAATGGAAATAAGATCCTGCATCCTCATGCGTTTCTTCTGTGCCCTTCCTGAAAGCTTTGTGCTACTGGGGGCCATCCGGACTGTTAGCCATGCTGCCTTCTGCTAATGTGATGGTGTGGAGAGACGCCTCCTACGTCACCCCTCCATCCACCTCCATGGGCGACTCGGAGGAGAGACAAACTCCCCCTGACACACACACTCAGGTTGTATTTACCCTTAGGATTTTACTAGTGTATTGTAACCTGCTGAATTAGCTTTCTTTCTACCAATACCAAAATATTAAGTTGACTGTCTGTTATTATGTCTCCCTCTTCACAGAGGCCCTCAGTTCTGTCGTTTTCATCAGTAGAGGCGGAGAGGTTGATGCGTTTAGAGGACAACTTGTCTCAGCTGTGGGATCGAGTAACGGGTGGTTTGCTCAGGCAGGAGGAGCAGCACACTGAAGTGCTCAGTCTGTATAACACACTGCGCTCAGAGCTCCACACAGAGAGACTCACAGACAGAGAGGGTCTGGGAAAGTGGATTGGAGACCTGCTGGAGGAGCGATTCAGCCTGCTGAAAGGCGAGGTGCAGAAAGAGGCCAAGTACACGCAGCAGGTAATTAGTAAATCAGGGATTAGAGTTCCGTCAGTTCATAAAGACCAATCATATGAAATTAGTATTAATAAATTAATTTGTACTACAGAGGTGGCACAGAAGAACACACAAGTGGCTTGTAGGTACATTTTCAGATGTTTAATGAGACTCAGAGGTGGCATGAGTGCAATTAAATTCATGTGGAGATTGTTTTAAATATACAATTTTGAATACAGAAATATGATCAAATAACTGAAATTATACGCTGAAAATGAAACTAAATCCGCCAGGTGGCTGCAAGTCACTGATTTTATCATTCATTCAATTGATTCGTTCGAGCGGCTGAATCATTCATGAATTAAGCAAGTGACTGTCTTTATGAACTGACGGAAATCCGTCGTAGCGACGGAACGTCATTTAAAACCATTTCAATTTGACCATGATGTGGACAACTTTTAACATTAGAAGAGGTAAGGCAGATATTCTGTATGTGTTGAAATGAACATGCAAACATGAGTCACTGACAGAAATTGAGATTAACATTTAAAGGGGTCATATGATGTTGCTAAAAAGAACATTATTTTGTGTATTTGGTGTAATGAAATGTGTTTATGCGGTTTAAGGTTAAAAAAACACATTATTTTCCACATACTGTACATTATTATTTCTCCTCTATGCCCCGCCTTCTGAAACACGTCGAGAAGGCCAAACAAAGTAGTTTCGCTTTCACAACGAAACACCGTGCCTTCACGACATGGTGGCGACAACAACAATACTACAGCGAGAATAAAAGTTATGCCGCCTTTCTTTGCGTGAACATTTGGGCGGTGTTATGCAAATCTTCCCACATCGTGACGTAGACATCTGGGGGCGTGTTAGAACGAGCCGTTTTAGGTAGGCGTGGCTGACTCTTAACTTTTATAAAGAATATCTCTTTGGATTTGAGACTTTAGTCTTTGCAACTTTACAGATCTTCTTTATGAACCAAGAGCTTGTAACACTCCAAAGAGAAAGGAAAAATTGAAATTGCATCATATGACCCCTTTAAAATACAGACCAAAGAATATTGGGGGCTCAGGTTGTTTTAAATTGTTCCCAGTTTAACAGACATGTTTATTGTCAGTTATATATTATATAATATCTTGATGAACAATCTTCAATTCTGTCTCCCTCTGCAGCATCAGGAAAAGCATGCAGGAGAGCGTCAGTCAGAGAACACTCGACTCGCTGAAGCTGAGGCTCTCCTTCAGACGTTGGCACGCAAAACTGAGGTGCGACAAATTATACAAGGAACACACAAGATGCTTTCTTATCAGCATGCAGGATTTTGTTTATTTAGTGGGAGGCTCTAAACCACTGATGTGAGTTATCTTTGGGCCAGAGTTCACATGATTTTTTTTTTAATGTGATAGGACTTCTGATTCAGTAATCAAGTGAGTCATCTGTGCAAATTCAGCTGTGTGACTGACTTGTTTAATTTAGGAGTTGCAGAGAAAACAAGAGCCTGCTTTTAGAAAGATTCCTGAGGCTGAGACGCCCACCCCTGATCCTCACAGGTTATTATCATCTTAAATCTGGTTTAAACAGTCAACAGTGTTGTCTCAATCGTTAAAGTAATATTCAAGGTACTTCATGTAAACTGGTGTAGTAATGTATGTCTGTTCCTCTTAAGTGAAGAGTCTGAGAGCAGCTCCAGTGAGGATTTGCTGGTGGAGGTGAGGCGGCTAGAGGAGACTTTGGAGCGCATCAGAGATGATGTGCAGGGGCTGATGGGATGCAGAGAAAAGTGTGAGCAGCTGGACTCCCTTTCAGTCTCGGTAAGTGCTCCGTTGCCATTTCAGTTCATCATCTGTCGTTTTTGCAGTGTCTAATTTTCATACCTGGCATTTTAACATCCTTATCTAACCCTTATAAAGCATTTAAATAATTTTTATCCTGGAAGAAATTTCTAAAAATTAGAAAAAAATTCTAAAACTTAAAAAATGTAGCAAGACTATTACAATGCATATTATATAAATATTTTTAGAGTTATAACCGTTCACTTATTAATGTTAAGTTATTAATCAGATACAATATTGTTTTATAAGCTTATGTACCACCAGGTGAAAACTGGAATGTGTAAATACTCTCCTGTGGCAACAGTCCTGATGTTTGCATCCACATATAAATGTTTAAAATGAGATTACTACTAAATGGAATAATAAAAAGGCAAGATTTTTTTTTGCCATCTGTTTGAATAAAATCTCATAACTCCTGGATCTGCTCTTGCAGGTATCCGAGCAGGTGGAGAAGGAAATCAGGTCTCTGTTTTACGGCAGTGACAAAGCAGAAGAACTGGAGCTTCCTGAATCTCTCCTACAGTGGCTTTCTGATCACTTTGTGAGCACCACTGAACTGCAGGCTTCACTCAGTGCTCTGGAGAGCAGCATTCTGGGTAACCTGTCCCTTCAGGTAGAGGAAGGCCAGTCACCTTCTAAAGAGACAATCACCCAAACTGTACGACAAGCCACAGGGGAGGCAGGCCTCTCTGAGGAAGTAAGCTATTGAGAACTTGTCTTTGAGTATTTTAAGAAATGAATAACTCTCTATATTTAGATATGTAATGCTACATTTGTGTTTTTTTTTTTTCTCTCTCCACAGCATGTACAGTTGATTGTCAACAATGCAATGAAGCTCTATTCAGAAGACCGCACTGGTCTGGTGGACTATGCATTGGAATCTGGAGGTATAGTAAAAGTCTTATCTCTGTGGCTCTAGTTTGTTATTTTTACAGTTGTTTGTTTAGCTGTAGGAATGTAAAACACAGAATTAGGGATTGCATGCGTTCCATCTAGCAATATGTGTTGACGGTGCTCTGTCGATTACTTATAAATTGTAGTCTGTTACTGATTCCAAAGTACATGACAACTTGTATTTAGTAGCGTGATCCACTGCAGTACACATTTTATGTAATATAATCAGACTACTTTTTGATTACTTTTAAAATACATTTTACCTATCTTTTTAATCACATTGATTTAGGGTGAATTCTCACCTGTCTTATTTGGTTCGATTGAATCGAACTCAAGCCACTTGTGCTTTTAGGGGACACGCTTTTAAAATTCATCTTAACCTACTTTGAGTAGGCCTATTAATTTAGTCATTTTTCATCATGCCATAAAATATTTTTAATACGACAGACTTTGCATTTAATGTGAATTTAATAAAAACATTGTAAGTTACTAATTACAACACTTTCATTGTACTGAAAGAGAGCAAAGAACATTTTCACTTCAGTGCAGCGAGTTCAAGCACTCTCAAAAACTCCCATTATAATCACTGAAGCTGTTTACACTGTGAAATGAATATCTTACTTGCATTCGTACTCGTATGGGGGCACTGGCCCTCCCTCCTCCCCAGAACCGCCCCTACACCTAGGCTGTAAAATTGTGTTGCGCATTTTTCATTGGAACGTTGTCTTTCTTTGAATCTAATAAAGTCTGTATGCTACATAGAGCGAGCTATAATATAGATCGTGCTTTCTCTTTCCATTTGCTGTTTTTTGTTTTTTATTTTATCGAACTTCAAACTCATCTATGCCACTGTTCATTCTTGAAGTAAACTTTTGCCCGTTTGGTGATTAAATAAATCGAACTCAAGCCACTTGTGCTTTTAGGGGACACACTTTTAAAATTCATCTTAACCTACTTTGAGTAGGCCTATTATTAATTTAGTCATTTTTCATCATGCCATAAAATATTTTTAATACGACAGACTTTGCATTTAATGTGAATTTAATAAAAACATTGTAAGTTACTAATTACAACACTTTCATTGTACTGAAAGAGAGCAAAGAACATTTTCACTTCAGTGCAGCGAGTTCAAGCACTCTCAAAAACTCCCATTATAATCACTGAAGCTGTTTACACTGTGAAATGAATATCTTACTTGCATTCGTACTCGTATGGGGGCACTGGTCCTCCCTCCTCCCCAGAACCGCCCCTACACCTAGGCTGTAAAATTGTGTTGCGCATTTTTCATTGGAACGTTGTCTTTCTTTGAATCTAATAAAGTCTGTATGCTACATAGAGCGAGCTATAATATAGATCGTGCTTTCTCTTTCCATTTGCTGTTTTTTGTTTTTTATTTTATCGAACTTCAAACTCATCTATGCCACTGTTCATTCTTGAAGTAAACTTTTGCCCGTTTGGTGATTAAATAAATTGTTTTGGACAGCCGTTTCCCTGCTTTACATGTAAATAAGAAATAACATGAAATTGTGCAAGTTAATGTGTTTGGAAAAACAAAAGCCTTCCAAAGATGGTAATACATGGTTAAATAACCCACTGAATGATAATTCAAACAAAAATGAATGTGTGCATTAGTAGTTGATGCAGTGCTGAAATGTTGAAAAGCACTTTTTAGAACTGAATGAATTGAAATGATTTTTGTAAATCCAGTGGTCAAATGCTGTATGGCCTCTCAATTTCCTCTGTCAATTTTCAGGGCAAATGACTAGTTTTTGTGTGAATGTCCACAAACCTGGAAGACTTTCTGAATTTATATATGCAGTATGCTATTTTAGAAAGGGAATTTTAAAAGATGAAAGAAGAACTAAGGAGAATCAATAAGTTAACTATTTCTGTTGTGTGAATAACATGTAATCGTGTAATTATAAAAAAGTAACTGTAGTCTGATTACAAATATTTTAAAGTGTGATATAATTTAACTACTAAGTGCTTAATTTTTGGAATCTGATTATGTAATCCAGATTACATGTAATCCGTTACTACCCATCACTGTGTGTGGATATTAGATGAGCCCCATAAAAACCTACATACGGTGTATTCTATCATCAAGTAGATGAATTTAAGAAGGGTAGTTTGTGGGCCATGATGTGACTTGAGCATACGTTTTGTTTTTTGCTTGTTTTCCTCTTTCTCTCTCAATGGTGCAATTTTTACCCGGTGCATCTTTTTGGAAAATAGCTTTACTACAATAGCTGTTTTTGAACTGGTTTTTCATCTGACTGGGAGAAAAACATGCTGTTTGCATGCTATTTGATACCTGGGTGGTGTATTGTGGTGAATTTGAATGTGTTTCTTTGTGTCTGTAGGAGGCAGCATCATAAGCACACGTTGTTCAGAGTCCTTTGACACCAAAACTGCACTGCTGAGTCTGTTTGGCCTTCCAATGTGGTACTTCTCCCAGTCACCTCGTGTAGTCATACAGGTTTGATAACTTTCACAATTCTGATTTTCATTCATGTCCATTTATTTTTAAAGTCGAGCATTAATTTAATGGTAGTCTCTCTCCATTCTTTCTCTTCATTTGTCCCTCCAGCCAGATGTGCATCCTGGGAACTGCTGGGCATTTAAAGGTTCACAAGGTTATCTGGTGATCGGGTTGTCCATGAAGATTGTGCCTACAGCCTTTTCTCTAGATCATGTGCCCAAATCTCTGTCGCCCACCGGAAACATCAGCAGTGCCCCACGAGAGTTCAATGTATTTGTAAGTACACATGGAACTGAAATCGTATCGGGGTTTTCACATTTCTTGATTAAAGAATATATTACCAAGATTTTTTATATATATAATATCATAGAGATTGCACCCTCAAAGAACAGTTTCTAGAAAATAAAATATTGTAGAGTGGTGCAAAAGTCAGTGTTCAGTGCCACATGATCCTTCAGTAATGATGCTGAAAATTCAAATTTGTCATAACCGGAATAAAGATGTCACAATTTTTAAAAAGTCCTAATATTTCGAGGTTTTCCAGGTGTCTAATATTTAAGATTTAACTTGGGGTCAAAGTAATATTTTTTTTTCTCTGTTCTATGAAAGGGTCTTGATGATGAGCAGCAGGAAGAGGGGCAGTTGCTCGGACAGTTTGTTTATGATGAAGATGGAGATGCTCTTCAGACCTTCTTTGTATCTGTAAGTATCACACAAGCACAGTTTTCCTGTGTATTGTGATTTCTGTTGTTTAATGCATTTAATCACACTGTAGCTGCATGAAAATCAAGATGTAACTGACTAATGGCTTCTTGTGAATTGTTTTTGTTGTTGTTATAAATAAATAACGAAGTCAATACAGGAGAAAAAAAAAATTTTAAAGGAGAAGGAGTCTCCTTTTAAATCTACCAGCAGTAGCTAACAGGGTCATGCTAACCAGCAAATATTTATTTGTAATCATTGATTGATTGCCTAATCTTGTAATTCTGTCTCTGTCTTCCTCAAGGAGGAGGTCCCGAGAGGTTTTCAGATCATTGAGATGAAAGTGCTGTCTAACTGGGGTCATCCTGAATACACCTGTGTGTACCGTTTCCGGGTTCACGGGAAGCTTCTTGATGAAGAACTTGCAAGCAGTTAAGACTTTATGAACTCCTGACAGTCTGTCACTCATGCACTGAAAAAAGGAATTGAGCTCTTGAGAATAATGTGCCATGAGTTACACAGTTGGGCCTGAGATGACCTGAGGACATCTGATAAAGGATTGCATGCTGGTACATGTACTGTTAGGCCTGAGGGCCAGATTCAGCACTTGCACTCTTCTGAAGCATCACACAGCTTCCACTATTGTCAGTCATCAGGGTTATGCTTTTTTTTTTTTTTTTTTTCGTCGTTGTTATATAATTTTGTTATTATTATTATTATTATACCCTATTTGGCAGGATTGTCACCAGCAAAAAATGCGTTGACAAATTGCTGAACTACAAACAAACCAGTGAAGAATGTATTTTAGACTAAATGTGTATGTTGTGTAAAGTTCCTTAGTTTTGTGCTTTTTTTTTTTTCTCTTTTCTTTTTTTCTTAGTTTTTTGCTAGCTAATATGTGCCCTATTTAAGAATGGCTAGAGAAAAATCGCTATTTATTTTTGTGTATTTAAGTTGATATAAGTGACATTGGATTGTGTATTTTTGTAAATGCTTTTCATGATCTTTAATGCAGAGGATTTTGTAATTGCCATGTCTTAGGTTGGCTTTTCAAATAAAATTCTAATTTTTTTTATTATTTTAAAAAAAGGTTTGAATGGGTTTATTATAGGGCTGGGACGATACGCTAATCTGCTGATTCAATACTATCCCGATACTTGTGTGCCGATTCAATATATATTGCGATAATTGAGTATTGATTAGATATTACTATTTATTTATTTTAAAAAAGGCATACTCTCAGTACGCACAACGAACGTGCGTTAAAATGTACATGAATTACCCAAATAAAATAAGCAAATTATAAATGTACAAAAATATGCAACTAGAAAATATGCACAAAATAACCACATTAAAAATCAACATTACAATATATGCACACAAAAATATGTATTAAAATATGCACTTTGAAAAATGTATCTAAAGCACAGTAGGCATATAACATTGCCCATTTTAAAAAGTACAAAAAAGCCCACCTGTATACATATCCCTATCGACATCCAACAATTACAAAGCAAAAATTTATCACACAAATAAAATGCATATAATGGAACATTCTGACAAATTAATAGCATATCTGTAAATAAAGAATAATCAATAGGGGGTTATTATTTGCCTTAAATTATTTAAACCAGTTAAGAATTGGTTTATTTGCACACAGTAATGCGGTAATGTTAACAGCCCTAATTTATATGCATTTTATGCAAGTATTCTGCTATACTGTTGTAAAGATCTCATTGATTAACGTTACAAGCTCAGAATTTAATCTTAGTTTTTGGCCATCTAAAAATAACAGCTAGGCTACACCAAATTACCTATTTGTTCAGTTCATGCCTCTGAATAAAATTAGGGTGTTTTACATGTGAGCCCCATATTCTTATATAGCCTATATGAGCCATAAAAACCTGATGTATCAAATATGAGAAAACATATATGCAAACTTGTATTTAAAAAAATATTTTCTCTGAATGCGCAATAAACGGTTCTGTTTTTTAAACCGTTTTCTTCTGACAATACTTTCATATGTCAGACTTTACAGGGTTAAAAAGTTCGTGTGACAATACTTCATTTAAAAAAAAATTTCTACTTTTTATAATTATGGATCTAGTTTTAATTAACTCTCATTTAAAATATGAAATATTGGATATACGTTTTCATCATAACTTTGTTTAAAATCACAATATTGACCGCTGTGTGGTTTAGAGAAGTAGATCCGCTCCAGTCCATCAGGAGGCAGCAGGGAGTGTGTTTATTGTTTGGGACGGGACTGGTTATGTGTGTGTGCGTGCAGACCGGGATCTGAGATTTTTGGGTGGTGGCCTGTTTGTTTTACTGGAACAGCGACAGCAGCAAATGCTCTGGAATGCGTTCGCTCAGCTAACTTTAGTTACTCAGTCGAGTTTGAGCGAAATTTCACATTTCCTTTCAACTTCTATCGACTCGGCTCTTCTTTTGTCCGTGTTGAATTTCAGAGCAGCTTTTATCGATTCATTCACAGAGAAAGCTAACGGGATAGCGTGCTAAGTGAACACAGATGCAGGCCATAAAGTGTGTGGTCGTCGGGGACGGGTGAGTTTACCCTCCTATTCAGCATTGTAACAGTTTTGGAATAAAGTTTTACGCGTCTCAGACCTTTCTACGTTTACTCTGTGGTGTTTTGAGTTTAGATAACTTGTGAGCCTTTATTTTCGAAACTTTTGTGCGGTCTTTGTAGCTCACAGATGTTTTAAAAGTGCTTATTTCACACACATCACTCGTTAAATCTGTGTTTTCCACTTTAGTTAGGTCTATTTTGTTGCAGCAGCGAAAATAGCTTATGAATTACTTAAGACTTTAAATCTCCATATATTTGTATACTGGAACCGAACAGTGCCTTTTTCTGGGGTTTTCCGTGTAAACTAACCCGTCCCTGAGTTTCTTTTACATGTTAGGTCATACAAATGCAGTAACTTGCACTTGAGTAAATGCAGTCTAAATGTGTGGGGAGTGTTGCAGTGATTAATGAAGAAGTCAACCCACTTTTATAATTCACATGAGTAACACCGGCTGTTATGATGTTTATACAATGCTATGTTTGTTTAAGACCAGAATGCCCTGCTGCTTTTCTGTTACTGAAACGTATCACTGTTTTGTTGGAAAAGCAATTATAAGAAATTACATCAGTTTGTGTTATATAAGACATGGTCAGTTCTGTCATTGGATGTATTATATGAATGATTTGAGGTGTTGTTTTTTTTCAGGGCTGTGGGAAAAACATGCCTTCTGATCAGCTACACCACCAATGCTTTTCCCGGGGAATACATCCCTACTGTGTAAGCAGACCTTACTCTAGACTAGTTCAGCCAAAGAGCATACAATTTACTATTGCGAATATGCATACTAGAAGAACAAGCCTATGGACTTAGCTATTTGCCCAATTTAAAACCCAGTATTGCATTAAACAGTCAGTTGTCAGAATGGCCATTAAAACACTGCATAGTCTTCACTGTGTTAATGTTTTTTTTAAGATACTTAAGTTTTTCAGTCAACAGCAGTGTGATTTTTCTCCATTTTGTTTTATCAACATTAATGACACAGTCAGCTGCAAGTATTTGTATTAGGCTTTAAGACTGAATGCACAGATATACACATGTATAAAATATTTTGCGAATATTCATACTAGAACAAGCCTATGGACTTGCCTATTTGCCCAATTTTTGCCACAGTATTGCATTAAACGGTCAGTTGTCAGAATGGCCATTAAAACACTGCATAGTCTTTACTGTGTTAATGAAATATAATTTTTTTTTAAAGATACTTCAGTTTTTCAGTCAACAGCAGTGTGATTTTTCTCCATTTTGTTTTATCAACATTAATGACACAGTCAGCTGCAAGTATTTGTATTAGGCTTTAAGACTGAATGCACAGATATACACATGTATAAAATATTTTAACGGAGTATTAACGATATTTAAGCAGTGTTTAGTTGCCAAGTTAATGAGATTCTAAACGGATCAAAATAAAAACTACTGGTATCGGATTGGCATCGGTATCAGCAGATACTCAACGCTTCTGTATCATTATTGTAATCAGACATGGAAACAGTGGCGTTTAGCTATTCCTAATTATTTAATTAAATATTATAAACATTTTTGTAGTTTTGGACCCCATGAGTTTCATTATATCAACAGAAGCAGTTAAAACATTCTTTCTTGCAGAAGGAAAAATGTCATACAGGTTTGGAACAAGTTTTATTTTTTTGTGAACTGGCGCTTTAAAGTTCCTGGTCTTGTTGTGCCAGTTTCATCTGTGCATGTTATTCCAAGTAAAAAAAAACTTAACTTTAATCTTTCATCAGAATATAGTAAATAGCTTCACCTCTAAAACAACTATTTTTTTCACTTGCTTCATGTGTCCCTCTTTCTTTTAAACCCCTTCCTTTCATCTATCTGACTCCATTCTGGTAGTCCCTTCCCAACCGCTAAAATTAATTTGTCCCATTACATAACCTGTTTAACTTATAAATCTGTTTGATGTTGTAAGTACAATAGGTAGCAAGATGCATTACCCATTCATTTTAATATTCGTCATATCTTATCTCTGAACCGTATGCTGTCTTTCATTTAGATTTGATAATTATTCTGCTAATGTGATGGTCGATGGAAAGCCGGTGAATCTGGGACTGTGGGATACAGCAGGGCAGGAGGATTACGACAGGCTTCGACCGCTCTCCTACCCTCAGACGGTACAATCATAATAATAGGGCTAAAACAGATGTATAGTAATTTTTATATATATAATTACATATGTATTTGAGTTTCAGTGCCATATGGATCATATTTGAGGGAGTTTTGACTCTTCACCTTAATGAGTCATGAGACCAGGAAGGATCTCGAAACTAGTTTGATGACTTATGTTCTGGAAACGTAATAAACACTACACCTTAACACAGTAAAATGATAAAAAATAGCCCATGTCCTGATTCCTGGTAGGCTAAAGTGATTTCTTATATGTTGCTGAGAGCATTAATGGCAGCTCTGTGTTGTCGTCGTCTCTCTTGCAAAGGCTGTGAGAGTGAATGGCTCAATTGTTAGCCGATGTCGTTCAGGCACAAACCTCACTGTGTTTTTGTTGCTCTCTTTCACTTGGGAAACAAGTGGAGTCAATTTACAGATCATTAATGCAACAGCCTAGTCAATGCTGTGCTTTGCAGATAACAAAATAATTCTGAAAGAATTTAGCATGAAATGAGGATTTTGTCTGATTTTTTTTTTTCTCGTTTTTTATAGGATGTGTTCTTGATTTGTTTCTCTCTTGTGAGTCCAGCCTCGTTTGAGAACGTCCGTGCGAAGGTAAGCAAGCGCTCAGATATTTAGTGGTTTAAGTCAATGTAGGCTATATTTGTTCTAAATATTTCTCACCATGAAAATAGCCACAGAAGCTGGAATGGCATTAAACACAAACAATCAAACAAACAAAGTCAATGTAGGCGACTTCCGAAATGATCACAGTTAATGGAAAAGAGGAATAGTCTGTCTGGCTTGACTGCTTAAGCAAATGTGGTTTCAAAGCCTTAAAATAGCATGTTGATGCAGCTGTAAGAAAGCAGACGGAAGGTCTTTTTAATCTTCCGTGTCTGCAAAATGTCCAGTGATGTCTATTTCAAAAGATCAAGTGGCATTTGCCATTAGTCACTGCTGGGTGCGGGAGGTTATGGTGTTTATCCACAGGTAAAGCATCGGTTAGCTTGGGAAATGGCACAGTAACATGCTATTAGTGTTTGATTATAGAGTAGCCTACGTATACTGTGCACGGTGTGCCAGTTTTCTCTATGCATAGAATGATTTTGCATTCAATAGAAGCTCAACATCTGTCTGTTTTGATTTCTTTAACAGTGGTATCCAGAGGTCAGACATCATTGTCCCAACACTCCGATAATTCTGGTTGGGACTAAGCTTGACCTGAGAGACGACAAGGACACTATAGAAAAGTTGAAAGAGAAGAAACTCACACCCATCACCTACCCTCAAGGTCTCGCTATGGCCAAAGAAATAGGTCTGCACTTCAGTATTAATACACTGGCATTTAAATGCATTTTATTATTGCCTTTACACATATGTGTGTATGTTAGGAATGGGCTGACAGTATCAATTTTAATCTATCTTCGTTTTGATGAATGAAATAATGATTAATGATCAAAATTGTTTCTTAAAGCTGCAGTCCGTAACTTTCTTTTGGTTAAAAATGATCCAAAATCGATTTTTGAGCGAGTACATAACCAGCCAGTGTTCAAAACTATCTCCTTACCTAAGCTCGATTCACAACGGTAAGCTTATAATAATGTTTTCTAATTTGAGTGGTACTGGTAGGTTTTCGCGGGAAATTCAAACATGCCGCCACGTCATTTTGTCACGTCTGTAAACATGAAGTTGTCCCGGCTAGTAGGCTTTATGGCATGCAAGGATGCTGCAGGTGGCGGATCGTATATAGCCTTTTCTATTAAATGTGATTACATCTGATTACAGATAGCCTACGTGGGATATTACACAATTTTGTATTTTAAAGAGAACCAGTTCTAAGAAAGAATAATTAGCTTTTTGGGTTAAAAGTATTTCTTTATATGAAATTTGAAGGGTATGACAATTAGAGATTAGACTGTACAAAAATTGAAATCTACACGCTAATACACACTACATATATGTAGTCACGCAGTGCTGATGTTGTTAACATTAACAATTTGAGAACAAAGTATAATAATAATTTGCACGGTTTGATGTAGGGCTGTGCAATTAATTGAAAAACAATTTAGATTTTGGCCTCCAGCGATTATGAAGATACAATAATTGAGAGAACGATTATTGCATCCCATTCCGCCCCCTTTCCAGCGGTGCGCTTTCGTTCCTCCATAAAAGCCCAATTTCATGTGCAAATCGGTAAAATCATGTAACGTGACTTTTGCAAAATGGGCTGTGCTTGATTTATTGAAGTGTATTAGATTTATTCATGTTTTTAAAAGCGCTAAAGAGAACTTGCGCTTCCTCAGGAGGATTGTCCAAATGCGGCGCTTAGTGATTATTCACATAAACCTTCGTCGGTCATGTAGTAAATGAACATAAAAAAAACCTTAAAGCACAGTTTGTTTCATTTGTATCTTTTTATTCTATTGCATTTGTCCTTTGTTTTTTGTTTTTATTACTGACAGTTTAATTATTTTAAATAATTGAGGACTTTTTTTGTTTGTTTGTTACTAATATCAGTTACCCTAATACTCTGCTGTGGTATTGAGAATTGTGAAATTTCTCTGGTCTCTAGAATGTAGATCTCATAGCAACCTTATTTACAGAAAATATATATTTCATATATATCAAACTCTTTAAATAAATCACTCGTATAAAGTTTTGGCCATATGGCCCACTCATAATCGTGTTAAATAATCATGATTAAAATATTGACCAAAATAATCGTGATTATGATTTTTGCCATAATCGAGCAGCCCTAGCCATATCAGCCATGTGATATGAGCTAACCGATCATTAGATTTAATCACTATTGGTAGCACAATTAATTGTAATGCTTTTTTCCTCGGTTGGTCAGAACAAAAGTGGCAGACTTGTTACTTGCTTGAAAATTCTTATTTGGGTCATACTTCCAAGACGTAGGCTAGGATCTGTGATTCCAAAGTACAGTATCCACACCAGTGCGGTGACTGACAGTCACACATCAAAACATTCGATTCATCCGCACTGAGGAGCCGTGACGATGCACAAAAGAAAAGTAAAGAGGCAAAACTTACAGACTGCAGCTTTAAATTCCAAAATCGATCTTTTAGTCTATGCTGTTTTCTGTTGAAACGTGACTAAAACATCACTACACTAATTTGTAGAGTGACTGCCATCCAATTATCATAATAAGCTTTGTTACTTTTGATATTAAGTCTCAGCTTTAAAATTCTCTTCTTTTAGCATGAAATTTAAACAATAAAAACAGTTTTGGTGCTCTTTAATGTGACATGGCAGATTGCGGTAGCGGCTCAGTTTAAGCCCATTTACTACTAGTTATAGCACAACATAAACACTTACTGAAATATTGAAGTACTCACTCAATCTTTTAATTGTGGAAAGACGTCATAACGGATAAAAGAAATTACCTCCGCAATGCCATTTAATGTTCACAGCTTGATAGTTTGCTAGAAAAATAACTCTAGAGAGAAGCATTTTGTTAAAATATATATTTTTTTTTATAAAAAAAACAAAGAAACACTAGCTTTCTGTTTTTTTCTATTCTATCTACTCGTTTTTCTTTGTGTGTGTGTATATGTGTGTGTGTATAATAAATATATATATATTGTGTCTGTATATATATATATATATATATATATATACACTCACCGGCCACTTTATTAGGTACACCTGTTCAATTGCTTGGTAACACAAATTGCTAATCAGCCAATCACATGGCAGCAACTCAATGCATTTAGGAATCTAGATGTGGTGAAGACGACTTGCTGAAG
>NW_015634483.1:776721-786390 GCF_001515625.1 Sinocyclocheilus rhinocerous
CTTGCTGCGTGTACTGCGTTAGGCTAACCGAGACTTGTCATTTGCACTTATATATTGTTGCTCTTTTGTTAGTTTTGACTGCTTTTATTGTCCTCATTTGTAAGTCGCTTTGGATAAAAGCGTCTGCTAAATGTAAATGTAAATATATGGCCTATATTACATATTCATTAGATTTTCTACCTTATATTATATTTTTACCTGTTAATGTCTCATTGCATTTTTGAAAAGTCGTGAAAACAATTATAGCCATCATTTAAAGATTCATATTTCATCTTAATTTCAACGATGAATTGAAGTAAAAACATCCTTTAAAATTTATAATTTGTGACGTTTAAATCTTTTTGAGTGTTGATTTATTAAATACATTTAATGAATTGATTTTTAAATACACTTTATTTCTTATTCACATTTAAATGGGAAGCTGAATAGTTGGTTTTCAGCCAAATGCAAACTTATTTTCATGCATCAGTTTAAACCATCCCTCCATCATTTCATCCAAAAGTCTATTGTAACTAAGGAATGTTTAGTGCAAGAAATCCAATGTAAGTGTACCAGCCTTTTTGAAGTGTGGATCCACTTTAAGTACTCTTGTATGTGAATACTACAGGAGCTGTGAAGTACCTGGAATGCTCAGCCTTAACGCAACGCGGCCTTAAGACGGTGTTCGATGAAGCCATCCGTGCGGTCCTGTGTCCGCCCCCAGTCAAGAAAGGAAAGAGGAGGTGTTTTATCCTCTGAACTGACTGTACTCACAGCACCAGCTACAATCTGTGCTCACCTGAGAGGAGAACAGTGGAGGCGGGGATGATGGGAAATGTGTGTTGGGGAAGAAGAACGAGTCTGCACAGTGTATCGGTACAGATATTTCTCCCTCTTGCATTTTATTTAGAATTGCACCACTAAATAGCTGTTAAGATGCCAGATTATTTGCTTCCGAGTGATTAGGAGTGGCATCCATAGTTGTTTTACTTCCCGTACAGTAAGACATTCCTGCTGCCTTCTAATGATCTCCTTTATATTCCCCTCATTCTGATGAACTAAATACTTTTTTTCAGTGTATTTATTTCTCCATCTTTGTGAGCCCATATATTTTGTTTACTATCTGTTTTTATAGAAAATGAATTATTGCCAAACGTTAAACCCACATGGATTTCAATTTGCTCACACTAACAGTCTAATTTTTCCTAAAGGGTGGGGGGTGTTAATCATGCATACTTGTAAGAGACCGAGATCGCAGTAATGTTGAAGGAACTATTTTACAAGAGGACAGCTTAAGTAAACACTATTTTTTGGTTCCTGTGTTACGGTTTCCATGCTAGATTGTTTATTTTGTTTAACTGTATAAGAAACAAACCTAGTTAAAATGCATATAACAGCTTTGTTTTGTCAGCATATAGCATATTTTCACTACTGTATCTGAATATTCAGAAGGGCATATCTCTTGTTTAATCTCTCTCTGTATTTGGACAGTGTTTTAACCATTTTACAGTCCCAGTATTGTATTTAGACTACAGATCTACCAGTGCCTAGTATCAGACCAGGGTTTCATTGCGAAGCTGAGCATGTCGGAAGTTTCTGTACTGTAGACGCCTCAACACTACGGCATGGGGTTCATATTCTTGAAAGATCCCCTTGAAGACTGCTATATGTATAAACCCTTTGTTGTAAGGGTACAGACATTAAGTATTAAACTTCTAATTGGATTTCAGACATGGTTCAAGACGAAATGGTTGGAATTTGCCACATGGAATTTTTAATTTTGACACATCTGTAACTTTTAAAATGCTTTATTCATGCTTTTATTGTCTCCACTAAAGCTACAATGCATTAACCTTTATGTCTGAAAATAGAAACAAAATATAAAAACATTTGTCTTTGTTCTTCATTTTCCATGTACACTTTATGGACAAAAGTATTGGGTATAAACAGGTTTGACTACTTGAGTAATTTCCATGAGTACATATCTTAATGTTTAAGCATATTATGATATTCTAGGGAATTGTGTGATTCCAATTTTATAGCAACAGTTTGGACCGGACCCTTTTCTATTCTAACATGACAATGCCTCTGTGTATAAGGCAAGGTTCAAAAAGAAATTGATTCAGTCAGTGTGGAAGAACTTGACTGGTCCTAATCCCAGCTGAACACCTCTGGTGTGACTTTAAATGCAGACCTTGAGCCAAAAAATCATCACCAAACACCAACTTGTACATATGGGTACAGTCATTTTAGACACTTCCAAAACCATTGCAATAGAGATGGAAATACAATTTTTAAATACATGAATTATGTTTCCATCTTTATTGCCACAGTTTTGGAAATGCCTTTTTCTTTTCTAAAGAAGGGGGTGTCCCAATACTTTAGTAGACCAACCCAGAAGTTAGCATCACCTTGGTTCTCTCAACCATAATCCAGTAGGGTTTTTCTATTGGCTTTTGGATTATTGCAGAAAATAAGTTGCCCCCGACAACCTCTTGTTAGCAACTGCTTTTTTCAAGACAAGAAAAAGCTTTCAAAACAATCACAAAGGGGTATTACTAATGTATTTTATGTTGTAGAATAAAATGTGAAATGTCTTGAGCTTGTATTAACTGCAGACCTTATTTCAGGCATTTAACCAAAAATCCATTTAAAATAAACCCATCGACTTTGGGGCAACAGAACCAGAAGTGCTCAAATGCTAACTCATTTCTAGGTTTTGGCCAACAAAAATACATCATCCCTACATTTTTTAACACATATTGTAGCATCATTAATAGAGTGATATTAATGATGCTACAATACGTGTTAAAAAAATGTAGTGTTACTTTTTTCAGACTAAAAGTACTTTACTGATTATTTCTTTTAACTGTAAATTGTGAGAGCAGTTTTTTTTCTCATAATTATTTATCAGGGTAAAGACACTACCACCATGGCAGACGAGACGATTGTGAAATCAGCAGAGGAAGCTGTGCTGGTTAGTTCTTCAATGTTCACTGTTCCACTTCTCCAGCACAAGTTTGGCTGAGACAGCATCTTGTATCCCCATTCCTGCATTTAAAAATTCAAAATATCCAGCTAGTCATGACAGCTTTGCTTCCACTGACACTAACAAGGACTAATTAGTGCTTTCTAAGAAACATCAGGAGATAACAATGAACAAATTCCACATGACATTCCCAAATTTTCATTACAGCTGGCTGAAGATCAGCAGGGTTTTTTAAAGCTTGCATAATAAAAGTTATAAATAGATATTTCCTTTTTGTCTGGAGAGGGCTGAAATGCAAACACCAAGCTTTTTAAGGCACATTCTGCTACTATGACTTTCTATCAGTGGTAAGAATGCCCCCCCTTTTATCTTCAGTACATCTTGTTCTTGATTTTTGGATCATAGCTGTGGAAAAACAAGTTACCCAGTGACTTGAATACTGTAGTCTTCTCACGCTGAGCAGGAAAGGATCCATTTATAACTTCTCCGAGCTCTGCGAATACTTCAGCCTGGGTAAATAATGAGCATGTAAACTATTTAGGAATTTGGGTGTACGTACTGTATGTATGACTCGAATAATTGTTGGTGAAATCAGCTATATTTTATTAATGGTAAGTAATGCATACTCCAGACAGAATGATGTCTCCTGACTCTGCTGTCGCCCCCTCTCTGCTGTCCACATACACCACAGCCTCTCTCATCAAGACATCATCCAGTTCCCTCCAGTCTGGCCGACAAGCGCCAACCGCTGTCACAAAACAGATAAATACACAATGTAGTAACTATCATGTTGACTTGTTGAGGCTGTTCATTAGCTGCATTGACCAACAGTTAGCCTCAGACGTCACGCCCACAGACCGTTGGCAGAACGACTGATGCATACAGTAGTGTTGTTGGGTCATTCTTGAACGATTCGTTCATTTTGAACGAATCTTTAATGTGACTCGGGAAGAACGAGTCGTCTCGGGGAGTGATTCGTTCAGTCGCGCATGCGCAACATCCTATAGGTTCTGTACTGGAATTAGTCAAGTAGTTCACCTGTTTCGAGTCTTCGGGTTTTTCCGAGTCATTCGTTCATTACGTGACAGACCCATAAGTTTAACCAATGCAGTCTGAGCCGGAAAGAGATTTTTTGTTTGTTTTTTTTGTTTACACTTTATTGAACAATATGAACTTTACAACCATAAATGGCCTGGTACAAAATGCTACATTTCTTATTCAGACAACAGACAAGCATCATAACGTAAGGAGAAGAGGAAGAAAAAGAAAAAGAAAAAGAGAAAAAAGAAAAGAAAAGAAAAGAAAAAAAAAATTATATATATACACTAGGGGTTTTCAGGAAGTTTAATATTTTCTATTAAATTACAGAAAATTAAGGCATTCTTTTTCTTCATTCGTTTCAGCGACAAAAAGTAATGACATAGTTCCTTGTGAAATACGTAGAAATTTGGAAGAATTTTCAGGAATCTGTTCTTATGCAAAAAGAACTTCCCAAGAATAATAATAGTGTTAATTGCTAAATCATGTGTTTCATCTTTCAAAAATAAACCGAATAATACATTTTCTTTTGTTAAAACATGTCAATTTTCAAATTTAGGAAATAACCAGTAATGCATATCTTCCCAAAAGGCACAGGCAAATTTACAATCATAAAAAAGATGTTCTGTAGTTTCAATTTGATCATCACAAAAGGAACAGTTGTTAACGTCAAGACCAAATCGACGTCTCAAAAATTCTCTAGAAGGATATACTCCATTAATAATTTTAAAATGGACTTCCTTCGCTTTTGGTGCAACTGGAAATTTCAAATATTTTGTTCTTAAAATTTTAACTTCATCCTTAGAGAAATATTGGAATATTAAATTTTTTTTTTGAAGAGAAGGGATATAGTTCATTAACAAAAACATTCCGGATTAGGAAAGAGAATTGATTAGTTCATCTCTCCAGTCTTCGGGTTTTTCTAGTTGTTTGTTCATCACGTGACAGACCCATAAGCTTAACCTATGCAGTCTGAGCCGGAAAGAGACTTAAAGGGGTCATATGATGCGATTTCAATTTTTCCTTTCTCTTTGGAGTGTTACAAGCTCTTGGTGCATAAAGAAGATCTGTAAAGTTGCAAAGACTAAAGTCTCAAAACCAAACCCCCTCACGAAAGAGGAAAGCCGTCGTGCTTACAACTGTGACGACGAGCGCTTATCAGGATCAACTAAACGCTGCATTTTCAAAAGTATGTGAAAAATTTAAAGTTCGCGACATAGAATCTTTAAAATACATCCGAGAGTTTTAGTTTTACACACCGGTCTGTGAACGAAACGAACTGTGATTGGTTGTTTGACATGTCGGTCAAACGGCCTCATAGGCGGGCCTAGGCCAATGAAAGCTGCCATGGATTCCAGACGTTCAGCCGTTATGGCGTTATTTTAATGACAAATGTCGAGAGCGCATTATTGTAGCGCGAAAGCACATAAATATAATGTGCGAGATATATAAAGAATCTCTCCGCTCGCACGCGGATTTCCTTTGCTCTCGCCCAGAGAGAGTGCGCGCACTGCGCTCTTGACATGTGTCATTAAAATAACGCCATAGCCGTCAGTCTGAAGGCCTGGCTACGCGAGACTAACCAACAGTAAGCAGCTTGGTTTGAAAGGGACTGTAGCTGTGCTTCATTAATAGCTAATTATGGATCGTTTTTGCCTTTGCAGTTCCTCTGAAATGATGCTCATGTAACTGCATCTGAACGGTATCTTTTAGTCATGACTATATTCTAAGTATAACACAGCCTCTTGTACCTTATTGGTTAAATATCTCACAAAATATTGTAAATCTGTGGACCAGCTGACCTGCTATGTGTGCACCTGGTTTGACCCACTCGCCAAAGAGTATCGGCTGACTTGCACCTGTGGCAGTCACTATTACATCAGCTCCTATCACGGCCTCCTTCACCGAAGAACAAACTGTTACAGGATCTTGGAGATCATTAACAAACCGTTGAGCCATTTCTTTCCTTCTGCTCCACACACGGACCTGAAGTGAATACAACACTGGATTACACACATACACACACAAAAACCGTTTTAAATGACTTGGACGTATTTGCTATTTTCATACTGGTTACCTCTTTGAACTTGAAGAGCTTTGTAAAGACATCATAGTGGCTTCTAGCCTGCTGCCCTGAACCAAGGATGCACAACACTTCTGAAAGAGCTGGCTTGAACAGCTGGAGAGAGAAAAACATTCAGATTAAGTGACTTTATATATTAGCTTAAATCATTACAAATTCGGGGTCTGTTTCAGAGGAACCTACTTTAGCTGATATGGCTGATACTGCTGCAGTTCGTTTGGCTGTGATGGCCTCCCCATCCATGATCTAACATTAGAAATACAGTTACAGAACTAAATCATATATATATATATATATATACTAATGTTTTTTTAAAGAATTCTCTTCAGCTCACCAAGCCTGCATTTATTTGATCCAAAATACAGCAAAAGCAGTAATATTGTGAAATATTTTACTATTTCAAATATCAGCTTTCTAATGACTATATTTTAATGTAATTTATTGTAATTTGTCATTTATTGAAATGTAATTTATTCATGTGATCAAAGCTACATTTTCAGCATCATTACTGCAGTCTTTAGTGTCACATGATCCTTCAGAAATCATTCTGATTTGCTGTTCAAGAAACTATTATTATTATTGTTGTTTTTGTTGTTATCATCGATATTTAAAACAGCGGAGTACATTTTTTCAGGATTCTTTGATGAATAGAAAGATCCAAAGATCAGCATTTATCTGAATTAAAAAGCTTTTGTAACATTATACAGTATACCATTACTATTTAGCAAGGATGCTTTAAATGGATCAATGATAATAAAGACATTTAGAATGTTAAGATTTCTATTTCAGATAAATGCTGTTCTTCTGAACTTTCTATTCAAGAAACCTGAAAAAAATTCTACTCAGCTGTTTTCACCATAATAATAATAATAATAAATGTTTTTGAGCAGCAAATCAGAATATTCGAATGATTTCTGAAGGATCGTGTGACGGGAGTAATGACGCTAAAAATTCAGCCTTGAAATCACAGGAATAAATTACATCTTAAACTTTTGTAAACCAAATCAAAGTCATGTGGTCCAAACAAAAATATTAAATAAAACAGGAAATGACATCACAGAGATATTTGTACTGTAGACTCTTATACGTTATTGGCCCAGATAACAATTTAGTAAATCCCAGACATGAACAGATGTGCATCGGAGATGATGGTAAACTGTCTGCCAAATAAATCAGGTTTGTGTGGCTCACCGCTGTCACATTTCCATGCTCGGGATGAAAGAGTAACACAGTTGCTTGAATTGATGGTAAACTGGATCCCTCTGCACGCTGGTAGAAAGTCACCATCTTAGTGCATAAAATACCCTCAGCGGCCAAATATGCAGGCATAACGCCCAAAAACCTGAAAAATGCAGCAAGGGTTTATTCCTATGGGTCTATGTCAGTAAGCGATCGTGATATTTAGAGATATGGATTTATTCATACCCATTGTGTTGTTGTATAGGGACCACAGATCTCACAGGCTGGATTATTTCTGAACTGTCCCGTTTAGAAAACTTTCCCATGACAGACTCCAGTCTGGGAATCAGATCATCATAAGTGAGCAAACGCTCGACCTCATGTTTGTTTAATAAAACGGGAGACTCGCTCATAGTTTTTTTCACCTGTCTGTCGGTCCTGCTATCAAAGACTTCTGTTTGTCGTGGACTTTAGTTTCTCAGTCACGTGGTTCACTGGCGTCAAATGAGCAGTTTCCTTCTCTTTGTATCTAAATAAAAACTTCATACAAAACTACAAAAAATTGAAATAATTTTGAATTGTGGGTTTAAATGGTGTAGGCATGACGATTACTCATCGTCTTATTAAATGCGCACAAATCTACATATTATTACAAAAGTAAACAGAATGTGACGTCACCTTTTATTTATATTTTTCATATTTTTTTATTATTAGTATCTCACTGGCTGGCAATTGCCATCTATCGTCAAAGATATGTAACAAAATATATAAACAATGTAAATGTAGTGTAAAAATCATAATAATAAAAAAAATTGCTTTATGTTGCTATAGGCATCAGCTAAATGTGTTGAACTGATGATCATCTTATTGGCAGTAAGATTAAATGTCTCATGTTTGTTGACTTTCATTTCAGATGACTGAAATTTAACAACCTTTAGCTGTTACGTGGAAAAATTAAGTACTACATAATCAACTACATATATCAGTATTCAATTTATATACCCAATTTTTCGTGCACAATACTCTCAAACCATTCTTCCTTTTTCCCCAAACGAACAAGCTTAGCTTAATTAAATCTCTAAATTTCACTAAAAATGTGAAGTATACTTTTACTAAAGCGAACTGCATAGTTTAAAAATGCATGATCTGCTTTCATTTGTACACATCTGACAGTATTTATTGCAGTTTTATATTCTGCATTGGGTAACAACAGAAAAATGGCAGAATATTTCATTCCATTTAAAAAATGCCAATGTATTAATGTTATACATGCAGTATGTGCATCTATCAAATATAAAGAACCCACACAAATCATCATTTGATTTGAACCAAACTTTATTTCGGCTGTCAATTGCTGAGGAACACACTCAACATTGTTTGATTCTAACAAAAAGGGGGAAAAAACCTTAGGGATTGTACAAAAAGATCATTTATAAAACCTGAAAACAAAAGTGTAAAAAGTATGAGCTCAAACTAGGAGTCTTTCAATAGCCATCTGCACAGACTGAATCTGAGGTTTCAGCTGCGATCCCTCCTTGATGGTGACTGATGTGGCAATGACAGGTCTTGACACTCCACATGCACGTCCGAGAGCTTGTTTAGAGCGCACAAACACATACGGCACGTTCTTATCCTCACACAGCAGCGGCAGGTGCAGGATGATCTCCAGAGGTTCGGCATCAGCCGCCATCACAATGAACTCAGAAATCCCACGGTTAAGAGTTTTGGTGGCTGTGGAAGACAATAACAATCAGAGTTGGCAAAAGTGTCATTTACAATATGTAGATAATCAGGTGAACTTATACTTAAGTTATTCATTTTGGTGATTAAAGCTTTGTTTTGTCTTTGTTCCCCATTCTCAATAACCACACAGCTTGAAAGAACAAGTTCTAAAGGGGTAACATACAGCTGGGTTTTTAATAAATTTGGCTGTCTATGCAGTAGAAATGCTACTGCTTTTAATCTGTGCTACATGACTAGAGAAAAGAGCAAAAGGGCTGTGGGGGAAAAAAGGGAAGTAAACTTCAACACCCACAATGCACCTAGCAATAAGGCAGAAGATTTTAATAAAAGCTCTGGAGCGGTCAATTTTGCAGAATGTTTTACGTCATCCAGTGGACTTTCGCTGACAAAAAACAAGGACATCTTGATGCAGGTAACATGGAATAATACACAATTTTCATTTACTTAAGACAGTTGACACTGTAACAACACAAAGCTGGTTGAAAATCAGTGAACGTACCCTTTAAAGATAAGAAAATGTCAAAATATTATGAACAGATACATAAAATTAAAAACATAATAAATTACTGTTATCAATAACCACAGACTGTATAAAAACATGGACGTAGTGTCCGTGACGTCACCCGTAGATTTCCGAAGAGCGTTTTTGAAGCTCAAA
>NW_015634483.1:786670-790073 GCF_001515625.1 Sinocyclocheilus rhinocerous
GGGCAAAGAGGCGGGAGCTGGTTGCTGAAACCACGCCCACCTAGCTCGACGCCGGTGACGGCAGCGGCAATCCACCTGTCACTCAATTACAACGCCCTTAATTATGCAGAACATTAAGGTTTAATATAATTTAAATGGATGAGTTATAAAAAAAATTCACCCCCCCTCAAGCATTCAGTTGCTGCTGTGTTCACACTGCACGATGGATCGGCGACGGGGTTTCACATTGCATGACTTCACAATAGGAAGAATCGCCGACAGCTCTGTCTGGTCTGCAAACTACGTTTCACAACAAAACACACGTGAGAAGTTATAAGGAAATAACGCGAGAACCCAGACCGGAGTTCTCGAACGAGACTGGAATTATTAAAAAAATATAGGCTATATAGACCGCAAATTGTCTGTGAGCTGATTTCCAGCTACAAGGAGAAAAAGATAGAAATAGGCTATATTACATATTGTAATATTATATAATGTTGTGCGCTATCTGTCACGCCCACTGAAGGCTCGTCAGTAGATCACACGTGCAGAACAGGTTATCTTCAGAGAGCAAGTTACTATGGTTACATACCCTGAAAGTTACCTCCGATTTTGGAACCGCTGGCTTATCCTCAAACATACCCGGGTATGTCACATAACCTACTTTTTGTAATACCCCCCTGAAGATTGCCGCTTGTCAATAACCCATAAAAAAAAACATTACATCAACCAATAATTGTTGCACTTCCACTTTCTGACGCTAGTGGGTAACACTTCTGTTATTAAGCAGGAGTTTTGATAGTTTATGTGAAGACTAGCATAATAATGTAGTGATATAACGGGTAAGGATTGTTGTTATGCTCTTAATGGACATACGTTCATCAAGCTGAGGTACTTTACCTTCATTGGCCCCTTTTCTCAACTGCTTGTAGTTCGACGCCTGCTGCACCAGGTCCAGGATGGTTTTGGAGAGCGTGGCGTCTGCCAGAGGATAGGCTTTCGGATTCACTTCAGCTTCAGTCTGTGTAAAAAGGAGGACAGACAAAAGAGCAAAGCGTTATCAGCAAGACACTCAACCACATTAAGTTAACCAAACGACACTGATTATCTGGTCAACGTTATGTCTGATAACACGGTTTTCTGATCTACAACTGAAATGCTTTAAAAACATTCAAATAAGACCCAATGTATAAATACTTTTACAATTCCGGCAGGCAACATTAAAATAGCTACACGTTGAATGCAGTGAAGCAACATCCTAAACTAGTAAGTCCCACGCGTATACGTTACTCACCATTGTGTTTGTTGTGATTTGGCCGGTGACTAACTTATAAACACACGGGTCCTCTCGGCAAGAGCTTCACGGAGGACAGTACTATTTAACTAAACAGAAAATGTATAGAGTTTAGCAAATAAACAAACGAAATCGCTCTAATGGCCAGCGAAGCTTTGGGATCTTCACTACTACCGCCACTCGCAACACGTGTTTGTGGTCGATACACTGCGCATGCTCACATTCAACCCACTTCCGGTAGTCTTTTTTATCTTTTTAAAAACAATTACATTTAATCTTAAAGACATTCCTTATGTGATGTTAAATATTATGAAGAATATTTAAAAAGAATAAAAATATTGTTATTGCAAAAATCGGAATTTTGAAGTTCTAAATTCGGGAAAGCATACTAGCATACTATTTCATTAAGAGTAGTGTGTTAGTATGCGGCGAAACAAATAAAAATTACGCTTTTTTTTTGTTTCGTTTTAATAAAATATATTTTCCTAATTCAGCACTGGTTTCGGAAAAATCTCGATGTTTCGTCGCAAGACCGTCTTGTGTCTAAAGTTAATGGTTTTAACCGATCTCGAGTCAGTTTTTGTAACGTTAGATGAATAATTAATTAATTTAACGAATTTTAATAAACGTGATATAATGAAAAGTGAGATCTAGAGTTAAGATCCTATTAAGAGCCAATACTGTCTAAAACATAAAACAAGCACTGCAAATTAATAAAATAACAAAAACTAAACAGTGGTCATATCAAATGATATTTAACGATTTGTAGATTACATTTAGTAGATTACACTTTCGTAAAAACATTCGTAAAAAGCGTCTTCATGCACTTTTAAGACTTGCTCACTTTGTGTTTATATGCAGTGGTGTAAATCAAAAATTAAAACACTAATTTTGAATAATTTCAACGTACGCAAACTCCGAGTCGCCATGTGGCAGTATGCACCTGTGCTTCATTTTAGTTTCGACGTAGAGAAGCAGAGAGTGAAGGATTTTGGGTAGGACATCCTTAGGTCAGCCATATTGCGGTGGTCCGTCTGAAGGAGAGAGAGAAGATGAGGGGGATCCGGGGAATAAGCCAGTTATCGGTGAGAACTTGATTAACGGGGTTAAAGATGACTAGTAGAGGTTCTGCTGCATGGTTCTGTGTTGTTTTGTACGAGTGCTCTCTAGATAGGACAGATGCTGGCCTTGTTCTCATACAACCAAGCTAGACAAGAGATATAGTTGACAGTTCAGCTGTGTGTGTCATTTCATTGCATTCCTCGTTTTATCCATGTTTTGAATGCAGTTAACTTATATAGAGCAGCGATTCTTAGTCTTTATGCCACAGCACCTATCCTAACATTTAAAAGGGATCTATA
The DNA here is from genome assembly GCF_001515625.1 of Sinocyclocheilus rhinocerous. Taxonomy (NCBI): domain Eukaryota; kingdom Metazoa; phylum Chordata; class Actinopteri; order Cypriniformes; family Cyprinidae; genus Sinocyclocheilus; species Sinocyclocheilus rhinocerous. The sequence goes on from NW_015634483.1 coordinate 789,305, forward strand.
TAGTTTGTTGTATAAAGGCTGTGAAATAATAATGGCCATAAATACAGGTGCATCTCAAAAAATTAGAATATCGTGAAAAAGTTCATTTTTTTTTAATTTATTTCAAAAAGTGAAACTTTCATATATTCTAGATTCATTACATGTAAAGTAAAACATTTCAAAGTTGTAGTTTTTTTGTTTTAATTTTGATGATTAGAGTTTACAGCTGATGAAAGTTAAAAATCCAGTATCTCAAAATATTATAATATTTAAATTTGTGTTTCATTAAATGACCATCCCTACAGTATAAATTCTGGGTATCTCTTGTTCTTTGAAACCACAATAATGGGGAGGACTGCTGACTTGGCAATGGTCCATAAGACAATCATTGACACCCTCCACAAAGAGGGTAAGTCACAGAAGGTCATTACCGAAAGGGGTGGCTGTGAGCCACTTCTGAAACAGAAACGGTGTCAAAAGCATCTTACCTGGGCTAAGGAGACAAAGAACTGGACTGTTGCTCAGTGGTCCAAAGTCCTCTTTTCAGATAAAAGTAAATTTTTCATTTAATTTGGATAATCAAGGTCTGGAGGAAGACTGGAGAGGCACAGAATCTAAGCTGCTTGAAGTCCTGTGTGAAGTTTCTAAAGGCAGAGATGATTTGGGGTGCTGTGACGTCTGCTGGTGTTGGTCTATTGTGTTTTATCAAGTCCAAAGTCAATGCAGCCGTCTACCAGGAGATTTTGGAGCACTTTATGCTTCCATCTGCTGACAAGCTTTATGGAGATGC
>NW_015634483.1:790787-798343 GCF_001515625.1 Sinocyclocheilus rhinocerous
CTGTGCTTGATTGGCCAGCCAACATGCCTGACCTGAACCCCATATGGAATCTAGGGGATATTCTCAAGAGAAAGATGAAAAACGGTCGATCCAACAATACAGACGAGCTGAAGGCTCAATAGGCTTCAGGCTGATCGCTTCCATGCCACACCTCACTGATGCTGTCATTTGTGCTAAAGGAGCCCTGACCAAGTATTGAGTGCATAAATGAACATACTTTAAAGAACTTGAACTTTTCTCTTTTGCAAATCCTTTTTTTGATTGATCTTAGGAAATATTCTAATATTTTGAGATACTGGATTTTTGACTTTCATGAGCTGAAAGCTCTAATCAAAATTAAAACAAAAAAATTCCGAATTTTGAATGCATTTTAAGAATACTTTTCCCATCAACTGGTCAAAATGCACAACACCGCTGTATGCTGCGTGAAAGACGCGTGCGCACTCTGATGTAAACAAGTGCGGACGAGAAGCACATGGCGGAACATGTGAGAGACGCTCTGGATGAAAGCGCACTTTCACTCTCTGACAGCAGATGGCGCTAAACTGCAGAAATAATAATAATAATAATTCATTTAAATGCAGCCGTTACCCCGGAAACCCTGTAAACAAAGCAGCTGCACTACTTTCTGTTTCTGAATCGTGTTTAAATGATTTAAGCAGTCATTCAGATTTGTGTATTTGCTATGATGTTCATCACAGCGCCAAATACTTATTAAATATACTTAATATTTAGACTTAATAGGCTATTTATTTTCAAACTTTTTTTTACATTTTAATCTGGACTACAACATGCCCTAGATATTGTTTGAAAGTGTTTTGATTCTTTATTGTTCGGTCACACTTTACATTAGGGCTTCATTAGTTAACATTAGTTAATTCATTAGTTAAACTGCCAATGAAAAATTCTTCTGAACATTTATTACTCTTAGGTATTCCAATATTTAATAACAGGATGTTAAAATCGCGAGTTGCAGCTGTGTTATTTAATGAGCTAACATGAACTAAGACTTTTTTTATTTAACAAAGATTAATAACTTCTGTAGCAAATGTAGCTATTGCTCATTGTGAATGTTAATGCATTAACTAAGGTTAACTAATGAGGTCTTATTGTAAAGTGATACCTATTGGTCTTTATAGTTCTTTTGCACTTTAATCTGTGTAAAACGTTTAACTTTATAAATTTTTCTGTATTGCTTTATTGCATTTAAATGTTCAGTTATTTTTGTTATAAGAAAAAAGTTATTAAACCTGTTATACTGTATTATGACAGCACTTTTTTTTAAACTAAATTTCAATACCGTGATAATACCATACACCGTGATAAAAGCATTAGCAATTAATCGCAACATGAGAATGTGATACCGGCATATCCCTACTTTACATGTAATGAATCTATATGAATGTTTCACTTTTTGAAATAAGTTACAAAAAAAATACACCTGTATGTCCAAATATTATTTGGGAAATATTTGGTTTCAATTAAGTTACATTAAGTTTTTCATACTTATTATAGTACTCTTAGTTGAATGTTTTTTAAATTTATTTACTCATTTATTTTTTCCCCCTTATTTTAATGTAATTTTTTATTTATTTAAAATATGTTTATGCTGTTTTTTCTCGAAACATTTCCATGGATCCTAGCACTCAGCTGGACCCCAGTTTGAAACTTCTAACTTGTCTGTTTTGACTGTTCCCTTAAAGTATATATAATTTGTATAAAATGTTTGCTAGTTAACCATCATGGTGATTTGACAGCACTTTCAGGTTGGAAGTTGTAGAGCAGGAAGAATGACAGAATTTGGTGTATTCAGCACAATATGGGGAAGAGAGAAATGTTTACTGATTATTATATTACTCAATATTTATCCTTGTATTAGTTGTCATGCAGTGCATTAAATCTTGTAGCCCTTTTTGGTTTTATAGCTTTTTTTGATGACCTGCAACTACACTACCTGTGAAAAGTTCATAAACTTGTCTGAATTAGTTTTTCATGATATCAAACATGTTTAATTTATGCTAAAATGACTGTAATAGTCATATTTTTAGACAAATATTCAATGAAGTTACAAATTTTATTAGTCACACTCATAATCATACTCAGTACAACGTGTAGTGAAATGCTTTTAACGGAATAGATTTAACATGGGTATAACGATCATAGAAAAATACATTTATTATTTGAACATAAATTAAAAACAAAACAAAGAAAAGAGCATAAACAAGTACATATAGAAACAGAAAATATTAGAAAAAATAAAATACCAGAAAACATCCAAATATTTTTATGCAGTGTAGGAAATTTAAGGTATATATGTGCAAAACTGCAAATGCAAAATCATCATTTCATTAATAAGTTAGAGTTCCTGGTTTTCACCACTGAACAGTGTCCATGTTGGAATATCTGTGTGATCCATTTCTTTTGTTTTTTCTAAATTAATTTTTAGCTTTTTATGCAATGAAACCATGACTTTGTACAGCTTTGGATGTTTTATAATGTATTTTTGGTGTCATGATGGCTTCAACCTACACGCATATGAAAAGAAGGGCCTGTGGCTCTCTCATTTACTCTTTTGTTTGTGTCAAATGTAGGATTAATTATAATTTAGTAGCGTCCCATGCCTCGCTCTTCCTCTCTTTATGCTGCTCTTTTGGACACTTTTTCTTCAGAGGCGTGATGTCTTTTCTGATTTTCAGAGGAGGCTTTATGCAGCCCAGGCTGCCCATAAGGTGGATGTTGCGGCAGCCGTGCAGCCAGTAAAGTTTCTGCCGCAGGAAGTGCAGGTCAGTAGATGATGATTTGTCTCTCTCTCCACAGAGACGCTTCTATGCGGCCACTCAAAGGGATCAGCCCTTGACTGTGCCTCTGCCGGGCGTCAAGGTCTCGGCAGGTGCCCCTCACATGTACCAGGATGTTTATGTATGTGCGGGTGCTGGGGAGGGTTTCTGCTCTCATATTAGGGACTGTTTATGAATTACAATTTCCGTTTAACTTTACCACGTCCCACAGGATGGTGAATTAAAATTTTTACTGCAATGACAGGAGGAGGGTTTTCATTAGTCTGATGCAAGTTTTGTGATTGTTTAAATTATTGCTTTGTTTATTTTAACCAATTATGCTTATATATTCCATGATACATACAATTCATCTGAACTAATTTCTTTATTTTCTTAACAAATATATTTTATTAAACTATGTTAAATACTGTCAAGGCAGTTTTTGTTTTCGTTATGAATCACCACAGAATGTTTATTAGAATGTCCATGAAAACATGGTGAGGATTAAAGGGGTCATATGATGCGATTTCAATTTTTCCTTTCTCTATGGAGTGTTTACAAGCTCTTGGTTCATAAAGAAGATCTGTAAAGTTGCAAAGACTAAAGTCTCAAATCCAAAGAGATATTCTTTATAAAAATTAAGAGTCAACCACGAAATCGTATGTGAATTAAATCTCTTTAAGTGGTATTACAACCATTATTTGTTCATTATAAATATCAACAGATTTTTCTAGGAACAGCCCAACTGTTTTGTATATTATCAAATGTGTATGGGTTCAAACCTGAATTTTTTTTTTAAATGCATTATTAAAATCTAAATACAAATAGTATGGTTTCTTATTTAGGTATTTACAGGATATTTAGACAAATTAATATTAATTGTGTGTTTATAGAGGAACTTTGAATTAAAACGCAAAACGTGCTTTGATACGATTAAAATGTCATCAAATTCAGTGGCCTGCAATCAATGTATAAATATTACATTATTATGTGCCAACTGGTTTTCACAACTGATTGCATTCCTATTAACTCACAAATGCACCAGAATATAACAAACATTTAATTGTTTTTGGTTGATTAAATTAACTTGGAAAATTGCAAATCGTTTATCCCAATTGGGACTTCCACAACAAAATGAGATACTCCAGCTGTTAAAAGAATACATTTATACAGAACAATAAGACAAATCATACAATATATAATAAATTTTGGTCAAACAAGTCTGCTAGTATATCTTATAGATATATAAAAATATATATATATCGTTTAAAAAGTTTTTTTTATGCATGCATCGATGCATTATATCATTAGTCACTTGAAAATAACAAAACAATGATATACGTAACCAGTACAAATTGGAGGGTGTAATTACATTCATTCATTTTTTTTTGTCTCTTCCAGGTGACTAAATTGCCTAGCGGGTTAGTGATTGCTTCCTTGGAAAACTATTCTCCTGCTTCTCGGATTGGTGTGCTCGTCAGGGCCGGAAGTCGATATGAGACGATCGACAACCTCGGTGTCTCACACTTGCTTCGTCTGGCTGCCAGTCTGGTATATATCCATCATGACTCTGTGTTTGACCGCTGTATTGCTTTTGTGCAGCATTCACTTCTCTATACTTCTGATTCCAGACAACCAAGGGAGCGTCTGCCTTCAAGATCTGCCGCGGTGTTGAGGCTGTAGGGGGAAGCTTAAGGTCAGTTTATCATTGTCACTGAACAGCTTCTTCTAAACATCTGTTATAGGGCTGTCGAAAAAACAAATCGAATTTCGAATATTCGTCGAATTTCGTTGAAAAATGTTGCATTCGAATTTTAGGTGTGCGTCAGGCAGCTTTATCAGTGGTGCACGAGATGCGATGACGATGTAAGTGTCATTGCATTTTAATGCTTTTGTTAGCCTATCCAGTTGAACCCACTAGATGCGGCGCTGCTACGTTGTTCATTCAAAACATTGCGGGAAAAAAAGAACATCAATGCGGAGAAGATGTTGTTTACGTCAAAACCGAAACCAAGCCGTTCACACAGAACGTATATTTATCACATTTTCTAGAGGGACGTCTATCACCGTTGCACTCGCGTCTCACCCAAGAGAGCCGCATGTTTAGAAAGCCATGTAAAATTAAAAGACTTTATGGCGGTTTTTCCCCATCCCACTGCATCTCAAGTTTTTAAATGAAGAAAGTACTCTTTGTGATTGGTTTTCGGTCCTTTGTATTAAACTATACATACATGCATGATTCTGTTTTGTTTCTAATTGTTTAAGCAACTTTAATTATATAAGGTTTATAAACATTATTTTTTTAAACAGAAATTATGCCTTTTAAATTCGAATATAATTCGAATATTGATCATATTTAAGTACAAAATTCGAATTTAGTTTTTCAGCCATTTTGACAGCTCTAATCTGTTATCTATAATATGTATGGTATGTGACATAATAGAGTGGTTTTCAGCTGCCTTCGCATCAGGACCCAAGTTTACCTTTAGCTTATTTGACTTTTTTTGACTGCTCAAAACCACAACAGATCTGCCACCCACTTTTGATTTGCAACCCACCCGTTAAGAACCACTGGCTTAATATATATATATGGTGCATTATTATACACAAATCTGTTATGTTATGTGAATAAATGTTTATATTATATTTTTACATGCAGTGTGTCAAGCTCCAGGGAAACCATGGCATACACTGTAGACTGCCTGAGAGATCATATGTGAGTAGAACACATTAGTTTGTCTGTATGATCTTTTCTTCTACTGGAAACAAATATGTTGTCTGTCTGTCTTCTCGCAGTGACACTGTTATGGAGTATCTGATCAATGTGACCACTGCGCCGGAGTTTCGGCCATGGGAAGTGTCAGACCTCACTGCCAGGGTGAAACTGGATAAGGAACTTGCCAAGCAGACTCCTCAGATTGGTATGCAGTGTTTAAACCCTCTGGCAGTCATTTTAGACTGAAAGCTTTTGTGTTTTGTATTTAAATTAATTTTTTTGCCTCATTAGAATGGTACAAAACTTGACTTTTGGGTCACTTGCTGTATGAACATACAAAAAATTGTGGACGTGAATAGAAAAATAGAAAAATACAGAACTATTTTTGGGTACATTCTACAAGTCAGCCTTAATTAAATAATCTTCAAAAATGTCTTAATGTCTATCTAAAAATAAATATTTAAATATGAATCAAACACAGTATTTAATTGAAACTGTTATTATAGATATTATATTATGGAACTCTTTTATGAAGTGAACTCACTTAAAGAGTTATTTAGTATAATTTTGCCAGAAAAAGTTTTAGTATTTTTATCGTATGTTAATGTAAAAAATCTTGTGTAATATAATGTTTGCTGGTTTTTATTGTATTTGTTATACTTGTATTTTTTTAATTGTTTTTGCCATGAAAATAGCCTAAGATGCTGACATGGCATTAAATAAAAATATACTACTACTACTATATTATAGAAAATGTTATTATAAATATTATATTATTTTTCTCATATTTTATTTATTTTATATAGAAATAATTCGTACGCATAAGTTAGAGGTAAATATCAAAATTTTGATACAAAATATAACATTAATTTCTTTAAAAATAACGACGTCACGCTTTTTTTGCTCTTGGTCTGTTTTGACTGCCAAGTATCACACGTTTGGCCCCAGAGGGTTCATTTTGATAAATAACTGTTTGTTAATACAGGAATTTTGTCATATGATTGACGGAGGTTGGTTAGCAGTCATAATGTCTCTGATTTCTGTTTCCATTCTTCATCTGTTTGTTTGTGCCTCAGGTGTCATTGAGATTTTGCATGCTGCAGCTTATAAGAATGCCCTGTCCAATTCCTTATACTGTCCAGACTACATGCTCGGCCAAATCACCACAGAACAGGTAAGGCAACGTTTTGGAGGGAAAACAAATGGATATGGCTCATTAATGTTTCTTGTATTGTTGTACAAATTCATTTGAATCTTTCTTGTAGCATTTGAGTCTTGTCCAAATTATGCGTCATTTCATATCATAGTAACAATAAATATCGTAATATAGTTTCCGCTGGAAATTGAATAGATAAATTATTTTGATTTTCATATTTTAAGAAATTAAAAGGGTCATGAACATGAACTGTTTTTTATTTTGTACTGTTCTCTGAGGTCCACTTATAATGTTATTAAGATTTTTACATAAGAAAATATCATAATTTAGAAGTAATAAGCTATTTTCTGTCCTGTTTTTAACCCCCCTCATCAGAACGCTCTATTTGAATAGGTGTGGCAGATTGTAGACTTAGAAGTAAACGCCCACTTCAATGATTGGCTTACAGTGTACATTCATTCCTCATAGATGGATGCCGCTGTGATTTAGGTTTTAAAAATAAATAACTCAATACATATCAAACGCTCTGAGGTCCACTTATAATGTTAAGATTTTTACATAAGAAAATATCATAATTTAGAAGTAATAAGCTATTTTCTGTCCTGTTTTTAACCCCCCTCATCAGAACGCTCTATTTGAATAGGTGTGGCAGATTGTAGACTTAGAAGTAAACGCCCACTTCAATGATTGGCTTACAGTGTACATTCATTCCTCATAGATGGATGCCGCTGTGATTTAGGTTTTAAAAATAAATAACTCAATACATATCAAACGATCTGGGGCCCGTTCTTCGTACGTCGCTAACTCAGTTAGCTGGATTTGATTGTTGACGATTTGGCATGATCTTGGATAGTTTGGTTCTTCGAAGCTCATCCCGGAGTTGCTGTCATAGCAACAGGTCCGTAAG
>NW_015634483.1:798401-801089 GCF_001515625.1 Sinocyclocheilus rhinocerous
GACACAGCCAGTACAGCCAGTTGAAAGATTTATTCATCATAAAATTATTACTTCATACTTGTATTCGAGTCTTACACACATGACACACATGCAATGTAGAGTCTTGCATTAATTTGAGTGATGACAGCTATTATGGGAGTGGGTTGATGGAGTGCAGGAGATGCAGATAACATGATCTTGATGATTAAGAAACTTTAATTAATGCTGTCACATAACAAACCTGTTCAAATATAAAATTAAATGAATTAAATGAATTTACATTGAAATAAAAATGTAAAGCCTGTACAAATATTAGAAATCGTGAATATAAATAATTGGGAATCATGTAAAAAATTCAAATAAAATAAAAAGAGTGCACATTTCATTTATCTATTATAACATTTATGTAGTTTTGTTCGCTTGGCTGTTTCCTTATAAAAGTCCAAAAATTTGTCAAGTTTTTCGTCAGGTGTCTTTTTTAATTATATGATGTCATTACGTTGCTGTCTTGCCGCCAGCCAATCGCTGCATTGCTGATCGTGGTTTCGAGTATCGATACATAGCCCCTTTTAAACCAACCCATGAATGCGCAATTATCTCAGATAACTCAATCCAGCCATACTAATCATCAACAACAGGTGCGTTCAAAGAACCGAATTAGCCAGATCCTGATTAGCGCGATGATATCATCTTGGATGTGACATTTCATCTCGGATGTAATAAGCGATGTACGAAGAACTGGCCCCTGATCTGTAAGAAGAGACAAAGCAATAGTGATCTCATAATGAAAACAGTTACTCACATTTGTATGTTGCGAAACGACTGTCGGATCCAATATAGTCAGCACAGCATCATCTTTTAGTTTCAATCTTTTTGAAAATCCCATGTCGAATTGTGCCTTGTCTGTAAACGAATCCGCAGTACAATGAAGTGAACAAAGGACCGAGTTCTTATTGACGCAGTCTGGATCTTCATTAAAAATAAAGTTAATTCACTCTTTCCTAACGTTGGGATCAGAAGGAAGGTAATGCAAAGACTGTTTTTCCACGACTTGGCACTGCACAGCGTCTTGTCTTCAGACCCATCTTTATCGTTTGGTTTCTGCATAGACTTGCACGTTCGCCTCTCGTAAACACAACATGCGAGAATCGGTGGGCGGGGCTAAACAGCAGGGATGGCTATCTTTTTCTGCGAAGGTGGTGCTTATCCACACTATTACATCATATAGTAGAACATTCCAAAAGCTGTCGTTTTGGCAGACTGCCTTTAATATAAGCTAATGACAAAGTTTTGAGTTCTGAAGCTTACAGGATGTTTTGATAGTACAGTGACCTCTATGTGACAAATCAAGGGAATTTTGGTTTCTTAGTTCATGACCCCTTTAAAAGTCACTTCATCGGATTTTATCCTTTTATTTGTAACTTCATGAACATTAACCAAACAAAGATAAATCATAACTGAATAAGTCTGAATTGTATAACACATGGACACTCATCTTTAAGGTTTCACATTGTTGTAAAAGAGCTGTAGAATAGTAATGCACCAAGTCACTACATTGCTTGCCAACGGTAAACAACATGTAAAGCACACATGTAAGTAACAGTCCTGCACAAATATATCACATTGCAAATAAACAAAGTTACATTTTAATGTTCTCTGTATTATGTCCTTTTACGCAGATGCACACCTTTGTTCAGAACAACTTCACAAGTGCAAGAATGGCCCTTTTTGGTCTTGGTATGTAATGAAATTGTTGCCTTATTAAAGGAGAAGGTTTAATATGGCCCAAAAAAGGACATTAAGTCAGTCATTTGTACTTTATGCTATTGTGTAGGTGTGGATCATGCCGTACTTAAGCAGGTTGGGGAGCAATTCCTGAACATCCGCAGTGGAACAGGCACTGTTGGTTCCGAAGCCGTGTACCGTGGAGGTAGAGTGCATCATTAATACTAGAACAGTATTACAAAGACAAAATAAAACACAGTACATTTACTTCATTGAAAGTCTCATTTTCAGGTCGCTACTGTCAGTAATGTAAGAAACTTGTCTATTGCTCTACCGCAGAACCTAGGGAACTGTCTCACTGTCTGCTGCCTACATAGAATACCTTTAAGGCATTATCCGAACTAAAATGGACCTTTATAAGTGACTGTTTTTAACTCTTTCCCCGCCATCGACGAGTCTTTTACAAGAAAACGCTTCCCCGCCAAAGACGAGTTTTTACGGCTTTTCGTGTTTTCACTGTTATACACTCGGGGGCGCTATTACACATCTTCTGAACGAGTACAAAACCTCACGAACAAAAAACACGTTTTAAAAAAAAAAAATTCACAAAAAACACACGTGAACAGGACGGAAAAACGAGCGATCTCTTATGTAAACAGATGCATATAGAAAATAATGCGATCATCGGCAATAGACAGCATATAAATGAAAATTGCATAATGTTACGGTGCGACAAAGCAAGTGTTAAAAATCATTTTAATACGTCATAAATAGAACGAAGCATCAGTTTACTGTCGGGGATGTGTCGTGTCGTGTCGCATCCAGTGCAAACAGTCACTGATTATAATGAGAAAATAATGCGATCATCGGCAATAGACAGCATATAAATGAAAATTGCATAATGTTACGGAGTAAAATGTTGATCCAGGAAGTGGCATATGTCTGTGCAAGCTTTGGAGGTGTTGATGGAAGCGATTTACTGGA
>NW_015634483.1:801999-808068 GCF_001515625.1 Sinocyclocheilus rhinocerous
GTAAACACGGTACGCCTAGTTATCTATTGTGGTAATTTGCAGGTCGTGTCAAAAAGTTGTTGGTTTAGATAAATAGCTGTATTCTGTATGTTTGACTCGTGTACGATAATTTTTTTCCAAATACGATAATTTTGAGCTTCTGGTACGATACTTGAACATTTCCAATCTGGCAACACTGGTGGCTGGTAACTTTTTTCAAAAATGCTGGTGGGGAAAGAGTTAATCATGCTAAATGGGCCGCAACACCTAACAGTCAAACACACATAATTTAGATCTACTCATTTGGCTGTTGCTTTTATCCAAAGCAGCTTGCAGCACATTCAAGGTGTATGTTTTATAAGTCTGTGCATTCCCTGGGAATCAAACCTAAAATCTTGACACCTCTAGCACCATGCTGTAATATCCAAGTTACAGGAACACACTGCAAAAGTAGTGTTCCTCATAAAAACACGTAAGACCAAAGATCTGTTAATTTCGATAGAGTTTGATGTTAGCATCTTGATGAAAAATAATGCAATATTCTGATAAACAAAATTAACTTTTGTGGTTTGTAGTTCGTATCCTTTTGGTTTCAGGCCATATTTGTCTTAAAAGCTGACAAAATTAACTTTTAGCAAAATATGCTTTTCCACTTTAGACTTTCTCTTCTGGGGAAACAAACCAATATTATCATATACACGACTACAAATATATTGTACAATAAAATGCTCCTCTAGAATCTCTGTTTCTGTCCTGCTAAATAATATATGTTTGAAATTTGCGGTCTAGGTAGGCAGCTGATTATGTTTTGGAATAAAACTTATCCATCTCTAAAATAAAGACGATTCCTATATTGCACCTCATTGGCACGTATTATTATCATTGGACGGTTGTTGGAAAATCTGCCATGAGTCTGATCCTAAATAAATGAATAATAATGCATTCAAAAATGCTTAAAGCTAAACTTAAAAGTGCATTAATAGTGTCAGAAGCTCCTAGATAAGTGCTCTGCTTCTGAAACGCTGTGTAATGTTAGTTTCTGGCTGTGTTCTCCAGGTGAGCTGAGGCATCAGTCTGGAGGAGGACTGGTTCATGCGGTCGTGGCGAGCGAAGGTGCAAGTGTAACATCAGCCGAGGCCACTGCATTCAGTATACTGCAGCATGTGCTTGGAGCAGGACCTCATGTCAAGAGAGGCTCCAACACTACAAGCAAACTGAGTCAGGCCATCTCAAAAGTCACCGCTCAGCCCTTTGATGTGAGTATCACCTTATGTGGCCTTCAGCTTAAAAAAGACTTTATACGAAGGTCTCTTTGTAACTTGTCTGTCTTGCTTTGTTGCAGGCGTCTGCCTTCAATGCCAACTACACGGATTCTGGTCTGTTTGGAGTTTACACCATCTGCCAGGCTAACGCTGCCAAAGATGTACGTGTGATTTATATCACGCCTTAGTTTCAACTTGAATTTATTCTGTGCATGGTGTTAGCAAGGCCAAAGTTGTACGTTGGTTCCCAGGAAACATCTCCTTTAGTCATAAATCAAAAGTCGTAAGTCACAATCAAAAATAAGGCACAATTAAGCAATAGTTCAGTAAACAAAGAATGAATATAGCATTATAATATACCACAATAATACCATTGACTGTTTTGCTCAATCAGAGATAGTTCCTAATAAAGTAAAAACAGAATTAACTGTTGAGTGTCTATGAGCATTCATGAATGCATGATTCAGTGACTCACACATATCCAGTCATTTGTTTCATACCTGGATGAATTAATGTTTTTGAATGAATCGGATAACCAAATGGTGTCTGTCTGTGTAAAATAGCCAGTGCTTTTGATATGCATGCAACATTTCGTTGTTAAGTCTAGTCAGTTCACAAATAAAACTTGCGGTGTTGCCCATGAGAGCTAAAGATTAAGGCCCAATCCCAATTCTACCCCTTAGCCCTTCTCCTTTCCCCTACCCCTCCTGGATGTGTGAGCTGCGCAATCTCAGATATATATATATATATATATATATGTGTGTGTGTGTGTGTGTGTGGCCAGATAGCCCTTCAAACGAAGATTTTTCGGGACCACACTTCAAACGACGGGGTATGAATTATCTCAGCGTAAACCAGCTTCAAGGGCAACATGGCTGCCCGCGCGAACAAAAAGACACATAAATGTAAGCATTTTTGGCATTAATAAAGATTTAGAGAGATGAAAGTTGCGTGTATGCGCGTCTGCGTTTCTCTTTTTAGAGTGAGTTTACTTTTTAAAAAAACAAAAAAAAAACAGCGATTTTATCCTCTCGTTGCTGGAAAATATAATGTAGCGATTCAGTATTTAAACTGTTATTAATAAAAGTCGTGGGGCAGCGTTGACCAGTTTCTTTGCTCCTGGATGTGAGCTGCACGATCTCTGATATGTGTGTGTGTGTCAGTAAGCAGCACATTAATATAGAACGGTAATTAAAGGCTCTAATGCACACACCAGCACACCAGTATAGGTGTGTGTATTGTAGGAGCTAGACGACGTATGATGACGTGTGACGTCATAGTAGTGGTGTCCCAATTCTTAGGGGAATATTTTCACCCCTACCCCTTGACACTGTTTCAAGGGGAAGGGAAAGGGGTATAAAATAGAATTGGGATTGGGCCTAAGTATGTGTTCTTAAAGTGTTCATTTTTGTGTTCAGGTAATCAAAGCAGCAATCGTTCAAGTGAATGACATTGCACAAGGAAACCTTGCAGCAGCTGACCTCAGCAGAGCTAAGTGAGTTTATATATTTGAGACCAAGAGTGCAGTACCTTTTTATATTTTATTCATTACGTCTTTTCATGTAATTATTAATGATTTGTCTTTTTGTTTGAGCAGGAATCAGTTGACGGCTGAGTACCTGATGTCTATTGAGAGTTCTGAGGGCTTAATGGAAGCAATTGGTTCACAAGTGCTGGCAGAGGGTACCTACCATTCCCCCGAGGCTGTGACCCAGAAAATCAATGCTGTGTCTTCGGCTGATGTTGTCAACGTAAGCAACTATTGTTTCTTAGGGTAATGGTAACCCAGTGTAAAGGCTCAAGGAATGTAACATATCATATCTTGCGTTCAACCCTGGGAATTGACAATCTGTGAACTGAAGAATAACTCAGAGAATCGTATTATCGTACTACAAAATGTTTAATATTTTTTGCTCACTACATAATTCCTGTATTACTATTGGTGTTATTTACTATAGTTGATTGTACTATAAAGCTATTTTAAAAATATATTCTGAAAATAGCAATAAATAGGTATCTATAGTAGTGTATCTGTTAGTTTATCTCATTTTAAGGATTTTGGATTGCAATTTTGTATAACAATGTTGGTCTCATTTGTTTTTCAGGTTGCAAACAAATTCATGTCTGGCAAAAAGACTATGGCCTCCAGTGGACACTTGGTCAACACACCTTTTGTTGATGAAATCTGATGGGCACACATCAGTACTCTCAAACATTTGATCTTTCAACAGTATATAACTCTTCATTTCATTATAATGAAATGAGGACATGTTCAGGATATCTTTATTATTCCTGTCCAAAAAATAATAATAATAATAAGTTTGTCATCAACATCTGGTCTTGATATTTGTAATATATAAAGTGGAGTAATCTGAAAAGAAGAACTCAGCACTTGTCCATTTGATTGATGGGCACACATCAGTACTCTCAAACATTTGATCTTTCAGCAGTATCTAACTCTTCATTTCATTATAATGAAATGAGGACATGTTCAGGATATCTTTATTATTCCTGTCCAAAAAATAATAATAATAATAAGTTTGTCATCAACATCTGGTCTTGATATTTGTAATATATAAAGTGGAGTAATCTGAAAAGAAGAACTCAGCACTTGTCCATTTGAAATGTATAGATGTACATTAATAAAGTATCTTGCAACACCAACAAACATTTATGAAACCAGTTGTGATTTGTGATCCTCTTACAGCTTCTTTATAACACCAATGTATCCAGCTGCACTGAAATTAAATACAAAAATATTACCTTTTTGAAATCTGAATATAAACTAATGGTAACGGACTAGTGTTTTTTTTTACTGCTTTGTTTTTGCAATAAACAGGCTTCAAACATCCATGAAAACTTGGAAATATATTCTACTGAAGTGGCAAAAAGTCATCAGAATGTCAAAGATCATCTCGATCGTGAATGACTGGCAAAAAATGTCAGGAAAAAAATTTGTGATCTGGTCAAAAGGCTGAGGAACACTTTCATGAAAAGTTGGTTTAGGTTTGTGTAATATAATATTTATTATTAAGATCCCGGAGAGAATTGTTCATTCATACAATAAACAACACGTCACAAATTTTAACTGGTTTAAATTAAGCATATGCCAGGTAAGAACATACAAACACCCTTGTCCAACAATTTATTTAATAAAATGTATTGCGTTCTTTAATATCCTTATTGTGTTCACTACAGTATTCATATGTATAAAATATAAATTACTTCTACCTAGTTGTAAAATATTTTTTCCAGTATAGTTGTTGTTTTCTCTTTATTACATTTTGTGTCTGTTCAAATTAAGCATCTATGCTTAAAGGGTTAGTTCACGCAAAAATGAAAATTCTGTCATTAATTACTCATGTCGTTTCAAACCCGTAAGACCTTCGTTCAGCCTTTGAGAGAGAGAGAGTTGCGACATGCTTTGATCTCGCCGCCACACAGTCACGTGGTCCATGGAGCTCTCAATAGTTCCAAAGAGTATGATAGTTCCAAACAAATCCGCGCTGTTTGAATGGGTTTAATCAGGGCAGACAGCAGTTTCACTATATTTGCAGCAATTTCTGGTAATTATTAACACATAATGTGCATTGATTGTGCATTGATAACTACGCTGACTAGGCTTTACAATAGCATTTTATTCTGGAGAGCGATTAAGACAGTGGTTCCCAAACTTATTCGGCCGGGCCCCCCTTTTGTAGAGAAAAATATTTTCAGGCCCCGTCCTGCTCCCCCTCTCTTTTTTTTATTTTTAGTAAGTCTCAATGCTCACCAAGGCTGCATTTATTTATTAAAAATGTAGTGTTCAAATAATGTTGTGAAATGTGTCCATTTAAAATATCTATTTGAATGTTTTAACATATACTATATTCCTGTGATCAAAGCTGAATTTTCAGCATCATTACTCCAGTCTTCACTTTGTACTGGTGAATCTGAGGGCGAGATATGCCTAGACATATTTTCTTGTCTTTTCACCACACTAGACGCGACAAAATGAACATTGCAAATTCAATTGTCCTTTGTATCAGAAATATAGGGGGGCATCAGTTTACGGTCATGGATTTGTCGTCTTGCGTCGCATGATAGAACATCACTGGGATCTGTTTCGATCTCACTCTGACCTAGTGATCACTGTTGCCAACTAATTTTCAGGGGAAGTTGCTAAAGGAAGGTCGATTTGTTGCTAAAAGTTGCTAAATGACGTTGTGATGTCATTGCGTGATGACGTCATTACGTAATCACGACGCAAAATTGTGTCACTACATCAAATCTCAATAAAAATATATTTTTATATGTTAATTTAGATTTGTTTCGTAAAATAATATAAATGCATAATATAATGTTAAAATATAAATAACTTTTTATATACAACATTGAATTATTGAACATTTACACATTTTTTGAACGATTACAAGTTTTTTTTTTTTTAGCTTGTAAACTAGTAAAACTACACATTCTGAACAATTAGTTTTAAGCAGTGTATTAGTAGTCAGTATGCTACACTCTAAGAAAAGAATTCACAGGTTTTTACCTGCATTTTAAATTACGCATTGTATTTTGTGTTTCGGGTTAAAGGGTTAGGGGTCCGCCGATCCGATATTCAGTATCGGTATCGCTCCGATACTGGCATTTTCTGCTGGATCGGGGTATCGGTCAGACGAGACTGATCCAAATCCGATATAGTGCGTATACTATTCTGTGTTATTGTTAAGCCCCACGAAAGCCACAAAAACATTATAAAGCACCATAAAGTTTTCGTGCACTATATTTCAAGTGTTCTGAAGCTTTTCCATAGTTTAAATTGAGGTACAGATGAATATTTAAGTCA
>NW_015634483.1:808539-809161 GCF_001515625.1 Sinocyclocheilus rhinocerous
AGATAAGACACACCTGAGGAGACTAATCAAGGGGAACCAATGAACAAACGGACTACAAAGTAAAGAGTACAGATACTCATTCAAAAATGAAGTAAAGAGTAAAAGTTGCTAATATCTTTGATACTCAGTACAACTACAAAGTACCCAAAAAGATACTCAAGTACAGTAACTAATTACATTTACTCCAATACTTTACACCTCTGGCATTCAAACTGTGTGTCGCGTTCGGTTACGTAACCCTTAGGGATGGCTCGATACCACTTTTTCAGAACCGATACCGATCCGATACCGAAAATGCAGAGTATCTGCCGATACCGATATCGATCCGATACCAGCGCAGTTTTTTTTAAATGAGTGTAGAATTTCTATACCTCAGTGTGTAGGTCGATCATCACTCTTTTGTATGTTACACACAATCTACTAAATATAGACAGCTTCATTATAAAGAAAAAATAACAAACAAAAAAATATAATCAAAATCTATGAAAAAATACTATTATAAACTAGGTTAATGGATAATTCAGTAGCAAAAGTTACTCTAGAAAAATCATGAGTGCACAATAATTTTATAAAATCCTAAACTTTTAGTGAAAAAAAAATACATTATTTAGTGGGTAACAAA
>NW_015634483.1:809338-826662 GCF_001515625.1 Sinocyclocheilus rhinocerous
AAAAACAGGAGTAAAGCTGTTGGTGACACCGTTCTGCATGAAGGCTCTGCTCACCTGGAGGAACAGAGACTTTCTCCTCAGAGGAGTTCCGCTCTGAGTTCTTCCTCACGGAAGAGCAGTGATCACAACTGATCCATCACTGACAGGCTGGAGAGCTGTCTCGGAGGGCTGGTCATTGAGGGGCATGTGGAGCTCCATTGGTCTTTGGAACACACAAATGTGCTCGAACTAAAGGCAGTTTATCTTGGCCTTAAGGGGTTGCTACAGTTCATTCATCACAAGCATGTGTTAGTGAGAACAGACAGCACCTCTGTGGTGTTTCATAATTCACCAGGGTGGGACAAAGTCACTACGCTGTGCCGTCTCCAGGTGACTAAGTAGCTACTGACTTGGGCACGGCCCTGGCTAGCATCTCTGAGAAAAATTCACATCCAAGTTGTGGCAGCTGATATCCTGTCCAGGACTGGGCCTCTCCCAGGAGAGTGGCGCTTACACCCAAAATAGTGGGTCAAATTTGAACCTGTTATAGGGAAGCCCAGGTAAATTTTTATGCATCCAACTCATGGTCAGGAATGGTACTCCCTTATAGTACAGGAGGACTGCTCTGGCCTAGGTGTTCTCAAAATCTCAAGAATGGCCAACAGGATTATTGTATGCTTTTCCCCCTTTTCTGTTGATTCCTCAAGTCATTCAGAGGATCGTGTTGGGCTAAATCTGGTAGGCCTACACGTTGCTCTTTGTATTGTTGTAAAATACATTCATGAAAAACAAGTAAATATATTTATATATAAATTATATATATTCTTTTAAATGTATAGCACAGTAATGGAGGCAGCAACATATGATAGATAGGACAGTTTGAAGTGGATCAAAAAAGTTAATCAAAGTTGTCCTAAGACAAGAACGGGTATTGTTTTGGTTTTAGGACAACTTTGATTAACTTTTTTGATCCACTTCAAATGTTGACTACTGTATAAATTAAAAGACATTTCTTTTAAATGTATAGCAGAGTAATGAGGCAGCAACATATGATAGATAAGACGAACAAGAAAGGCTATTAATAATCTTTCATTGCGCAAAAGTATTATAATACTAAAGGCTCCAAATACAGAGCAGCACAGAGCGCTTATGCACATCCTGTGCACAGAATGATGCGCTTGAAGCAACACGGAGTCACAGCGCGCAGCATAAAGAAGTTCAACACACAAAGTGAAGAGATATTGATGCGTAGTGTGTTAAATATGTGCGTTAGTTTATTGAGCCTTTTCTTTAAACAGTTTTAAATTTCAGTTACTGTGCTCGTGACGAACAATTCATAGTGCTCTCTACTCCAGTCTTGTGATCTAACCAGATATCCGGTAGAAATGTTCACGATTTAGAAACAGCACGAAACTCCAGCAAGATAAATTCCTTTTATGCAAAACCATTTATCTTTATTTACAGATCAAGTATAACATTAGGAACATTTAATCATCTTGGAGAGAGTTTAATCACATTAGGAACATTTAATCATCTTGGAGAGAGTTTCATCGTCTTGACTGTCATAACCGAACGTGACACACAGTTTGAATGCTGAATGGAGGATGACAGACAGCCGCTGCGGAGAGAAGAGTTTACGTGAACTTGACTTAAATATTCATCTGTACCTCACATTAAACTATGGAAAAGCTTCAGAACACTTGAAATATAGTGCACGAAAACTTTATTGTGCACTCTGAGTTCTTCCTCACAGAAGAGCAGTGATCACAACAGATGCATCACTGACAAGCTGGAGAGCTGTCTGGGAGGGCTGGTCATTGAGGGGCACGTGGAGCTCCATTGGTCTTTGGAACACACAAATGTGCTCGAACTAAAGGCAGTTTATCTTGGCCTTAAGGGGTTGCTACAGTTCATTCATCACAAGCATGTGTTAGTGAGAACAGACAGCACCTCTGTGGTGTTTCATAATTCACCAGGGTGGGACAAAGTCACTACGCTGTGCCGTCTCCAGGTGACTAAGTAGCTACTGACTTGGGCACGGCCCTGGCTAGCATCTCTGAGAAAAATTCACATCCAAGTTGTGGCAGCTGATATCCTGTCCAGGACTGGGCCTCTCCCAGGAGAGTGGCGCTTACACCCAAAATAGTGGGTCAAATTTGAACCTGTTATAGGGAAGCCCAGGTAAATTTTTATGCATCCAACTCATGGTCAGGAATGGTACTCCCTTATAGTACAGGAGGACTGCTCTGGCCTAGGTGTTCTCAAAATCTCAAGAATGGCCAACAGGATTATTGTATGCTTTTCCCCCTTTTCTGTTGATTCCTCAAGTCATTCAGAGGATCAAGGGTCATTACTGTGTGCTGATGGTGGCTCCACGCTGGCCAGGAAGGCCATGGTTCCAGACCTGATTCGACTGATACAGGGCTGCCCGTGGCAGCTGTTTATAGTGCAGGAAGCTCCACCTCCAGTGTCATGGGCATGAGAAGGCGGAACGAAGGTTATCATTCTATTAAGACCGTAGTGACGGTCATCCTTCGGTCTCACAGATCCATAGTTATATTCATAACTTATGTTCTGTTTGCTTTTGTCATGTCGCGCCGCTCTTGTCTGGTGTAGACACGTTGTTTTGGTATTGGTGAATCTTAAGTATATTCATAATCTGCTTTACGTTTACCTGGCACTGGCAGTATTTTCACAAGCTTGTAACTTACTCAGAGCAGAACCATGCATCGTTCATTTATATTTCTACATGGCTCCCTGCAATACAACTCTGATTCTTCAATCGCGCCATCTAGTGGTCTGTTATTGATACAGCCACAACTGCTACAACTGATAACGGAGCGCTCAAGCGGGTACTGTAAGTCATGATGAGGTAATTAAAATGTCAAATTAATATTTTGCGTTCAATTATGTACTCAGCAGGCAATGATAAGCAGTGTAGTCTTTATCACCCGGCAGAGTAATGTGTAAAATAATCTGCTGACTGTACATTATCCCTCAGCCTTGCCACGGCAGCCGCCCCCCTAGTTTGGGAACCACTGGGTTAAATGATCTTTTATAGTCGTTGGATAATCAGTAGATATTTTTTGTAATCTGTGCATTTATGTTGAATAATAATACGGTTTACATATATTGTGGACACAGTAATTCATTTAGTTATGTATAGTAACGAATGTTTGTCATTTTAAAGCGAAAAGTTAAAGTGAAACCACTGGGTTAGGTGCAAAATTGACACTAAATCCTAAAAGTATGTTTATTGTATACTGAACTTTCAGTCTTGATGCGCAGCACAGTCTCCGCCTCACCAGCAGGTGGCAGTACGGCGCTCAGCCGCTCAAACGGAGGTGGTGACGTAATCCGAGATATCCGTTGAACAGCGTTCGCGGAATTTTTAAAAAATCCAACCGAAGTATCGACGGAAGAAGTATAGCGAAGTACATGTATATCCCACTGTAGTATACTTTACAACCTTATACATTTAGTATGCTAATATACATTTCTGGAGTGTAGTTTTTATGACCCGAGAATCGTCCATCAGCTGAAGTTTATATCGGAGGTATTGTTCGGTGCAAAATTCTAATTTATTTCGTTACTAACATAAGTAACGTTACTTCATTCGTTATTCAATTAACACAATTTAATGTAACGTTATTTAGTAACATTTGTTATTTGTTTATGTCTCGAGTTTTTTAGATGGTTGTTGGCGTTTATTTCTCTCTCTCTCTGTGTGTGTGTGTTTATTGCTTATTTTCCACACGTGTAAACAAGCTACACATTTATATTGCTAACATATTAGGCACATAGTACAATTACAGTATAGTTTTGCTTTGAAAAATGTAAAGTATTTAGTGTAAATTATCTGCGTACTTTTGTTTTTACACATTCATGCTATAGTCAATAGACATTAGACAATAGTTAAAGCTCTCTCGAATCTTGAATGTTATCAGTATAATAAGGTAATAATGTAATTTATCTGTCCTATATGTGAAGGGGGTGTTTATAAAGGTCAAAATGAGTCGGCGACCCAGCAGCAGATATACTGAGATGCCCATGCGTGTGACAGAGCAAAGGGCGAGTCTGGTCAACGCCACCCCTCAAAAGTACATCCCATCTATTTTTTCTATTATATGACTTGAGAGTATGTTGAGTACACATTGATGTGGTTTTGTTGTCCTAAAATGCTTTCAGAAGGATACATGAGTTATGTTACAATATATAACATATCGACTTTGATTTCATTACAGTAAGGATAATGTCTTTGGCAAGCTGAACATACCTAAACCTCAGTCTACCACATCTGAGAGACGAACAAGCTTTTTTGGAAAGTGAGTCTGACAATGAAAGTTAAACAAATGTTGCATGATCATGATTTTGTGATTTGTCATTGTGCATTATAATCCTTAATGATGCCATACAGCGTTTTCTTAAATCTTAATTAGTTAATCATGTATGTCTTCACTTCTCTGTACCTCACCACAGAGGCATCGGGCCAGGTGGCCAGAGGAACAGCATGTTTGGGGCTTACGGGGGCCCAGAGAAGATGAAGGACCCAAGACCCCTACATGACAAAGCTTTTGTCCAACAGTGTATCAAGCAGCTTTGTGAAGTATGAAATTGTGTACATTTAAGAATATTGCAGGGTTCAGTACAGCACAAAAATAATTTTAATATGTCTTTTAAAAAATTTTTTTTTTATTGGATGTGAATGGCCAAATTTACCTTGAAATTTGAAATCTTCAAATTTTATAGATGCACTTATCCACCTTATTCTTCAACACAGAAGTAAGCCTATGGGCGAGACTTCCTGTTCATTAGCCGCTATAGGGAAATAACGAGAAGAATAACAACGTGCAGTAAACGGTAAAACTGTTTGTACTACAAACCAGTGTTCATAATTAAGATAATACATTAAAATAATAAGGTAAGACACACCAATTTGCAATGTCAAGCAGCCAAATGAGCTGTTTTGTTCAGCTAAAAATAGCTGGACGCAGATGACACCGGAAGCCAGTCCCATAAAAATGACAAATGGCCGCTTCCACTCTTATTACAAGAATAACGTGGATAAATTCTTTAAATAATAATAAAAAAAACTATATTGACTAAAAACCCAACAAAATGTCTAAAATTTTAACTAATATATAAAAAAAATCAAATTCAAAAATGAACAAAAACTGTAATAGTATATTAATGCTATTAAAATAACACCGCTATAGAAGGTTCATGGGAGTTTCACAGGGCTTTCACCATAAATGGATTTTTAAACATAGTAAGCATAAATTGCTCTGGTTATTTTCAGCTCTAAATGTATAAATTTCAGTTAGAAAATTATTTTATTAGGCAGTCAAAAAAACTATCCTGTAATCATGAGCAGCAAGAAAAATAAAAAATTAATTGGACCAAAACCCTGGTTACAATGAGTATGTTTTCTCATTATTTCTAGTTCCTGGTGGAGCGAGGCTTTCCAGGCAGCGTCACAGTGAAGTCTCTCCAGTCTCCATCCACAAAAGAGTTTTTAAAGATATTTGAATTCATCTACACTTTACTGGAACCATCCTTTCAGATGCCCACTGCCAAAGTAGAGGAGGAGATCCCAAAAATGCTCAAAGATCTGGGGTAATGAGTCAATATGAAAGAACAAAGCACAACTATATTAATGCATTAATACATGCTTTACGAATCAGTTAAAATATAGTAGTATGATGTCAAACACGTTTTGATTAACCATCCTGTAATCTGTCTTAGTCACTAAGATATGGTTATGGTTTCGTTTCAGATACCCGTTTGTGCTCTCAAAAAGCTCCATGTACTCCATTGGTGCTCCTCACACCTGGCCTCAGGCTCTTGGAGCTCTTATCTGGCTCATCGACGCGGTCAAGGTGACTTCTCCAGACCTTTAACAGGGTTATGTGATCTATAATCTGTATATAAAACTGTTATGATATAAGGGAAACCTATTAATTAATTATGGCCAGTCAGTGTCACTTTCACTATTGCTCATACTTGGGGTTAAGGGTTCGTTCAAATCCTTATCTCACAGTCTACACGGGGCGGAACCGTTTGAGGCTCTCTACACTGGATGTCAAAGCAAATGTTCATAAATGTACACTAATTCAAAAGCTTGGGGTTGAGATTTTTGGTTTTCAAAATTCACTTATGCTGCATTTATTTGATTGGAAATATAGTAAAAAAAAAAAAGTTATACTGTGAAATACTGTTACAATTTAAAATGACTTTTTCTGTTTTAATATATTTAATATGTAATGATTGTTTGAAGAATCGAAAGTTCAAATGAGCAGCATTTATTTGAAATACAAATATTTTGAAACATTACAAATGTCTTTACTGTCACTTTTAATCAATTTAATGAGTGCTTGCTGAATAAAAGTCTTTTTAATGAAAGTGTATGTCAGAAATCAAACAGGCTTCCATTTACTGTCAGCTACTCATCCAGTGTAGACAGCATTGATTGATTAAAATAGGTTCTAATTGCTTTGGACATGGAGTGGGCTCTTTTGTCTTGGGGAAGTAAGCAACCAGTTACATGCAATAGGAAACATTGTAGCATTGCCTGACATGTAGATTTGGTCTCTGCAGCTCTTCGGTGGTCTGAGAGAGCAGAGCCTGCTGTTCTCTGACTTCTCAGATGAACCGTGTGATATAGAAGATGGGGCCGAGTACAACAAGGTATCTAATGAGACAAAGTCAGCGTTGACCGTTTCAGCAGTCATTTTGTATATTTTACTCCTCTGAATTGTAGATATCACACATTTGCCAAATTTGTGTATATGTGCTGTGTTAACTCTGTAGCTGTTGATGGAGTACTGCTCTGACACCTACAACAAGTTCATGCAGGGAGCAGATACATTTGATGATGACGATGCCGACTATGTTAATAAACTAAGTAAGTCATGTTGCAGTGCGATGGTCAAAAGTGTAAACTGGGCTTATTTGGATGGGGTACTTTTTTTTTTTTTTTTGGACCTTTTGAACAACTTAAATTAAAGGGATAGTTCACTCAAAATGAAAACTCTGTCATCAATCACTCGCCCTCAAGTTGTTCCAAACCTGTATCTTGAATTTCTTTCTTCTGCTGAACACAAAGATATTTTTAAGAATGTGGGTAACCAAACAGTTGCTAGTAGCCATTGACTTCTATAGTATTTTTTTCCCCCGATATTATGGAAGTCGGTGGGAACCAGCAGCTGTTTGGTTACCAATATTCTTCAAAATGTCATCTCAGCAGCAGAAGAAAGAAACTAATGCATGCCTGGAACAACTTGAGGGTGAGGAATTGATGGCAGAATTTTTGGGTGGACTATCCTTTAACACTTGTTATGTACCAAATTTTAGTTTAAATTTAAACCGTTAAAGTATTTTCTAACTGCATGTTATATAAACTCTCTGCAAACTTGTGTTAATCTTGCTCCACTTTTGAGTGCATCACCCACCCACGTCTCAAAATCCAATCAACAACCGATGCGATAAGTCATCGCCTTGTATTTTTTCTTTTTTGATAATCCGTTACTCCCAGATGTATGTCACATTGCTTTTCTACAGCATTCCGTGTGGTATAAAGTATAAACCTTGCATTTAGCCACTAAAACCAAAAATATGTCTTATGTTTTTAATAACCCCGATCTTACAAAATATATTTTTTTATAACTAATGCAAAATACAGTTTCATGGTTAATACATTTTCTGGATTCTCTCAGGGAAGCTGTACAATGTGGATGAGGCGCTGTTACAGTCCCTGCAGGAGAAACATGCAATGCTGATGGAGCATGTGGAGAGACTTGAAAGAGAAAGCCAAACTGTGAGTCTGTACATGTGTTTCCTTGTCATTTCTAATGAGGATTACTACTTACCAGAATCTACTAATTTTAAAATAATAGTCAAGTCAGTCAACCTTGTGAATTACACCCTCTGGGCTTCTCTCAAACACCTTCATGAAATGCCAAAAATGTATATGATCCCAGATATAACAAAGAAAAAAATTATGTATTGTGAGTACTAGGGTAGATGTGACACAGGACATTTAAGGTCTTACATATACAAAGAAAGGAGTTTACACTAATGTGTGGACTATGTGTATGTTGACAGGATCGTTTAGCAGGGAAGAGGACAGAGAAGCTCAGATTGCAGGCTGATCTGCAGAAGCTGCAGAACTATCGTTGTACTCTAGAGGCTCATAAAACTGGACTGGAGAATAAAGCTGCTGTACTAGCTGAGGAGCTCGAGGCTGCTGGTGAGAGAGATTACAAGATGCAGATGCAAATGCCTTGACGTTGAGTTCAATTGCTTAATTTCCCTGTTCTTTGTGCAGATATGCAGCTGGAGGGTCTGAAGCAGGAGAGGACGAGGCTGCAGCACATCCTGGAGAATCAGAAGTTCACTCCAGCTGATATTGAGCGTATTAACAGAGAGAGGAATGAACTGCAGCAGACCGTTCACAGCCTAAACCAGAGTCTAGAGGAGGCGGAGCAGCTGGTGTGGAACGAGGAGGTCAACCTGTCCAAAGCCAAAGAGAAGGTCAGGGGTTTACAGATGTCCCAGCCAGTTGATCTGAAATCGCATACTGTTTGAATAGTTTTCCTAATTTGTATAAGTACTGCCTTAGTGACCATTAAAAAAAAAAAGTTCTATATAGTACGAATATGTGTAGTACGATTGAAAACCGGACGTAGTACCATATTGTCATGTGACTTATGGTGTCATTTACGTTACTTTACTCTCATTCAAACTCCTCTCTGTGGCCTCTCTGGAAAATCTGAGATTTGTTGTTAATATAGCATAATGAGAAATTTACAAGCAATTTTTAAAAAGGCTGGTCATTTTTTTTGATCGAACAAATTCGGTAAAAGAACTTCAGTGCAGCATAAGGGTTAAACGAGGAAGATACAATGCATCTGACATGTAAAGTGACCAACCACAGTTTGTTTTTACTTGCCGTGTACATAAATCTGAAAAAGATGATAGATAAACCAGCAGAAACTATAACAGAAGAAATTAGTGGCTCAAGAAAGCAAAGTAGAACTAGATCTTACAGTATCAAACAGAATTAATGTCTTTCAAAGATTTGATGACAATTGCTTGGTTTCTATTAATAATTCTAAGGTTCAAAAAATCAGTTGGATCCATCTAGCTGTTAACATGCTGTCTAACACATGTAAACAATAGAATGTTTCTCATTTTGTTGCAGGCGGAGATGATGGTTGCTGAGTATAATAAACTGGGTCGTAAGCTGAAGCTCATCCCGCAGTCAGCAGAGAACGCCTGCGGTCATGACTTTGAGATCAGAGCAGATTACAGCGCCACAACCATCACGCAGTACAAGACACAGATACAGGTACCGTCGCTACAGCTGTCCATCAAAGAGGCTTCATTTTTGTAACGATTAAGGACTTTAATTATTCTTTTCTTAACTCTGTTAGAACCCTCTGAAGAACATGATGGTAGATGTGGAGGATGAATACAGCAGACTCACCAATGTGAAGTTGAGTTTGGAAGAGACTGTTGAACAGGTGCGAGACTTCCATTCGACCTCTTGTAATTTATCTTTTAAGCATTAATGGTATTAAATTTGTGGATGAAACAGGAATCACACTCTTGCTTGAGCGCTGCAAGTCAAATGCAGCACAATTTCATGTTCTACAGTCCCAGTTTCAGAGCAGCTCGCAATGAATTCCACTCATTTATGCCAAAGGATTATGAATTATAACAGTGTTTAATTTATGGTGTTCACATTGTAACATGTTGTAAATAGTTGTAGTGCATATCACCATTCCAACTGTTTATTAGGTGAAGTCCAACATCTTTGATAAGCAGAATGACATCAAGCATATAAAGGAACAGATTCGCAGAGTCGACCAACAGCTTGAGCATGACATGCAGGTACAATGCATTAGTATTTCTGATGTTAAACCTGCTAAAAATATCAGCCTGTATGTTCACTGAATTCATGGGCTTTTTAATTGATTTTCAGAAGTGACACATTTGAAATGGTCACTCAGCACATGTGATTGAATTAGTTATGCTGTGTGTAGGAAATGGCACAAGAGGAGGAGAAGTGGGCAGCTGAGGTGGACTCTGTTGAAGCTCACAAGAAGCGTTTGGAAAAGAACGTGATGCAGGGATTCGAGGAATCCGAGGAGGAACTCAAAGCTGCCCAACAACAGTGAGCATCTGAGCATCCACTTCATTCTTAATGCGCCACCTGTTCATCTTCTTTTACATGTATCTGAACTTCTCCATCAGGTATCACGTGGTCGTGCAGGAGACTAATGAGGAGAACCGCATGGTGTCCAAGAATCTGACTGATGTCCTCAATTCCGCAGCAAACCACCTGTGTGCAGTTGAAGTATGTGATGCTTTTGCTCGCAATTACCAGAAACATCTTGACTTTATATGTGCTACATGAGCTGGAAGATTTTGAACACCGAGATCTATCAACACTGCCTGCAAATTTTATTAATTATTAATTATCTTGCTGCACTTTCTGATTTAAAGCAGATAGAATGTGACTTGTAGCCGAAATAACTAATAAAAATTATTCTTTACATAACCTCCCATTCTTTATTGTCTGAAATGTTCACTTTTATACTGGTGTAGAATTTACCTGTAAACAAAAACATCTCTTTCTTTTTTTAGAAACACTGCAATGAGCAGCTAAAAAGGTTTGGTAAGCTGAAGGAAGTCATTCGTGAAGATCATTAAGAGACAGAATTAATATGTTCTCATACTCCTTATCAGTCAGATGTGACCAAACAGTGTACATTTTAATCAATTAAATAACTACTATATTTTAGTTCAGTTCTATTTAATATTTTGAGGAGATTTTTGGTACTAAATATGTGCAATAATTATGATTCATTAATGACCATTTAAAATATAATATTTTCTAATATGCTTAGTATTTATATTACAATTAGTGTAGTATTTAGGGTTAAAATAGAAAACGTTTTTAAATGCAAGTGCAAAGAGGCAAATTAAAGGCATTGATGGTCAGAAAAATAATATTCATATGTAATGCCATGGTTTAACCACTAGATGCCCGTATGGGCTGTGTAATGTAGCCTATAGCTCTAGTCCAGGTTTATTATTCGGGTTTGCATCTTAATGTATATTTTTAGACATTATCAAACACTCGATTTTTACAAGTTTCGATTTTTTAAATGTCAAATTTAAAAAGGTTAATTACTCACATCCCAGTGTTATTTTATATTCACGTAAGCCTACATCATAAGTGAATATTAAAAAAGGCAAGCAAATACAAAATTTAACAATAAACATTTTTTTAAATAATGTTTATAAACACAAGGCAACCAACTGCATTCAGCGAAACTCTTTATTCTATTCCTTGAATGGGCAGTCTTCATTGAAACTCATTCGACCTCCTACAGGGAGAAAAATATTGCAGAAAGACTAAAAACTTAAAAATATGACAACTAGCATTTGGTTATGGTCGCTATTAAGATGTTTCTCACGTTATCTAACTGCAATTATAGTATAACTGTCTATTATCTAACGATTATATTACATTAAATATAACGCGAACTAATGAACTAATGCGTTAAAATGTCAAAAAAAAATTATTCAATTTACCAGCGAGTCAGTGTCCTTGAGAAGAACTGAAATGAATGGGCTTCAATGCTGGAACTATTGGCTGCTCCATGACACGCTTTACTACCGCATTCCTCAGTTCCTATGGAAGCCTATGGGAGTGTCGCAACTCTGGTATTCAACGGCTCTGGCTTAAAGGGGTCATATGATGCGATTTCATTTTTTCCTTTCTCTTTGAAGTGTTACAAGCTCTTGGTGCATAAAGAAGATCTGTAAAGTTGCAAAGACTAAAGTCTCAAATCCAAAGAGATATTCTTTATAAAATTTAAGAGTCAACCACGCCTACCTAAACCTATGCATTAAACAAGCATTTCCTGCTGCAGTTGGACACATTGTACTCAAAAAAGATAGGACAGTATTATTTTCCTTTTTCTACACAACCATTTATGGGTAGAACATATAAATATATAAAAGCATCTGGCATTAGCTGATAAAAGCCAGTGATTAAATGTTTTGCATTAGTGAGATGCGCAGAAGAACGCTTTTAAGCAAAATGTGTTGTTGATTACTCAGTGTGTTTGTTGCTGTATTAATGAAGTCTGTTGGGAATTGCCTTCCACAGAGATGAGATGTACAGTATGTGGAAACTAATGTGTTTTTTGAACTTTAAACCACATAAACACATTTCATTACACCAAATACACCAAATAATGTTCTTTTTAGCAACATCATATGACCCCTTTAAAGAAGGTCCCCTCCTAAACAAATGTGACACAAAACAGCTGTTTACCAGCCAAGTTACTTTATTTTCTTGTCCCAAAGAGATGTAGCAGAGAATAAAAAGTACAATGCTTTCTCAATGCTGAAAACACAGCACGTTACTGGAAGAACACTTGAGTTACTCCACAATATAACAGATATCTATATATCTGTCTGTCTTTGTTTACATACTAGATTCTGGTGGGTCAATTGCTAAATTTTCATAAAATGTTTCTCATAACGATGCTAAACTGTATAATTGGCCGCTGTCCCAGGCAACCTATGTAGCTGTGCTATATTTATCTCTGTCGTATCAATCCAGCTCTCCTCCTTTTTCCGTAATATAATTCAAATCAATATTTTATGTCCTTAGAATTGTTTGTAGAATTCTTTTCTGATTTTTTTCAGAATTGTTTGTATTGTATTCTGAGTGTGTGTGTGTTTGTGTATGTATGTATGTGTATATATATATATATATATATAATATATATACATACACATACACATACACATACATATATACATACACACACACATTTGCAATAGCAAATATATACACTCTTTTTATATTTATATATTCACTCTTTTGTTTTTTATACACTCTATTTTCTCAAAATTATCCACACAAAAAAAGCACTATACTGCCTGACAAGGCTGGTTGTAGATTCTGATCCAAGTGAGTACATGAGATAAAATCATAGCTATGCTTTACAGCTTCACTCTAAAGATGTGTATAGGAAAACAACAGGATATCCTGTGGAGTGACTTTAAATGGAGTTTCCCACGGTAAAGCTGGATTAGATTAGTGTTACTAGATTAGGAAGTGTCCAGCAGACTTCCATTACAGAAAGATACTGACATTAAATTTGCATTCATCTTTTATGTAGCTCAGCTTAACCCTAAAGCCTACTGTATCATATTTGATACACAAATTTCTAAGGCCTCTAAATCAACACAATGAAGCAATGAAAAATTTTTTAGCAAGTAAAAGGCCTCTTAGTAAGACAAATTATTGGGAGATTTAGAGTGTCAACTGATATGCATTTTAATGTGCATTTTATGTAAGCAGTCTGCTATATTGTTAAGATCTCCTTTATTTACTTTTTTACTTATTTTCGGACTATTTCATATGTCAGGCTTTACAGGGTCAAGTTAATCTGACTTGGTGACTGTTTGAGATGTCTGGTTAAATTAAATTACTTAATTGAAACTTTGACAAATGTTACAGGCTAGGTCTTTCATATATTATATTTCATTGTATGTGAAAACATAGATTTTTCAGAAAGATTTTCTGATGTCTTGAGTCACAAAACTTTCAAAGAGAGCATGATTTGAGATATATTTGAATCCTTTGTTGGTGTATTTGTGCAAGAGGATTGTGTAGCACTAAAGCACGCTTCTTCCTTAACATAAATGACGCAATTTAGTGTGGAATCCTGAATATTATAGGAGGAGACTCTTTATTTTTGAAAACTCTTAGTTCTTCATGTTTTTATCCATGTTTCAGGAAGGAATTCACATCAATCGTAATACTTTTTTTTTTTTTGTGGTGGTGTAGCATAGGAGTAAAAAAAATGGTTGTAGAATGGCAACTGCAAGGATTGATATCATCATCATCATTATGCATTTTTGTAAAGTGCTTAAAGGGATAGTTCATCCAAAACTTTAAAATTCTGTCAGCATTTTGTCACCTTTTCTTCATTCCTGTATGCATTTTTTTTCTTCTTCTGCTGCACACACAAAAACGGATGTTTTGAAGAATGTTGGTAACCAAACAGTTTCATTCCTATTGACTTCCATTGTATTTTTTGTCCATACAATGGAAGTCAATGAAAACCTAAAGTTCAGTTACCAACATTTTTCAAATGTTGTGTTCCACAGAAAAAAAAGAGCGTCACACTGGTTTGGAAAGGACGGAGGTTGAGTAAATGATGGCAGAATTTTTATTTCGAGGAGAACAATCCCTTTAAAGGAACATGGCATTCAAAAATAAAAAAATCTGTCATTATTTACTCATCCTATATCATTCCTTTATGCTGTTTTATCATCTTCTAGCCCTACCTGTATTATGTGGTGCTAAATGAAGACTTGTTTTTACAGTTTATAGTCATGGCACATTATCCTGTGTTTTCCATGTAGGAGCTCTGACTGTTGGTCTAGTCAAGCAATGTCAGACCATCCATGGTCGAACCAGGGTATGTATCTCCCCAAGCCTTCCTCCAGAATGGATCACTACCCTGTTCTTCATCATCTTAGGCATCATCTCACTCACTATCACATGTGGCCTGCTTGTGATCTCACACTGGAGGCGAGAGGCTGCAAAATATGCCCGCTGGATCGCCTTCATGGGAAGTATGTTACCTAAAGAAAAATTTGATATGCATAAATAATTCACATCTGTTAAGTGGTTTAAATAACTTTGTGTTTTTTTTTTTTGTTTTGTTTTTTGTAGTGGTCCTCTTCTGCATGGCCGCTCTCATATTTCCAGTTGGATTTTACATCAATCAAGTCGGAGGACAACCTTACAAATTACCCAATAGTACGGTTGTTGGGTCCTCATATGTACTGTTTGTTTTATCAATATTTTTTACAATAGTTGGACTTCTTTTTGCAGGTAAAGTCTGTCTGCCCGGCTGAAAAATCCTCTGGTTTAAAATTTTTTTTTATGCTACATAATTTACTTTTTCAATGCCAGTGTGGTTTAAATGATGACAAAAAAAATCACTTCAAAGGGCCACAAGAGGGCCTTTTTTGCAGTGATGTTGTGGTCAATAAAAGATTTATGTAAGCAATAATGTACAGTCAAGACAGTCATTAACACTAAATAAATCATCCTTGCATTGCCCTGAGGGGGAGGGGGGGGGTATTTAGCAGTAATGACTGGCGGACTGTACAATATCCCGCTTATGACATGTCTACTCACCAAATAAATATATGAACATATAACACTGATTTGTGTTTAAATTATTTTACCTGTACTGTATATTACCTTAAAGAAATAGTTCACTTAAAAATGAAAATTTGCTGAAAATTTACTCTCTCATCCAATATGTAGATGAGTTTGTTTCATCCTCGGAACACTTGCTCACCAGTGGATCCTCTGCAGTGAATGGGTGCTGCCTGAATGAGAGTCCAAACAGCTGATAAAAACATCACAATAATCCACAAGTAATCCACACCATTCCAATCCATCAATTAATGTCTTGTGGAATGAAAAGCAGCGTGTTTGTAAGAAACAAATCCATCCTTAATTTCCTTCGGACTAAAATACAGGTTCTCTATCCATAATATTGTCTTCTCCAGTTTTACTATTGTAGGGGAATTACAGTTAAAAACCCATTGATCTATATATAATGATATATTATAGATCAGAGGTTAAACCCCATAGAGAGAGACCAATATGCTCAATGAAGACCAGGGGCCTCATGTATTAAACTTTACGTAGATTTCATCCTAAAAGTGTACATACGCACAAAAGCTAGATTTGGCGTATGAACAAAAGTTTTCAGATTTATAAAACCATGCGTACGCCAGAACCTGAGCAAAAATTATAAAAGTGTACGTACGCACAAAAGCTAGATTTGGCGTATGAACAAAAGTTTTCAGATTTATAAAACCATGCGTACGCCAGAACCTGAGCAAAAATTATTTTATAAATCCCAGTCAGCGGAAGATTGTGCGTACATGTGTCTCCTCCTCAAAATCACCATATATGGAGCTTACAACGCCTAGTTTTACTATGCATAACCTCATTTGCATATTATTTCCATGCATATTCCCATCCACGTGACACCATGTTTAACACCGTCAAAGGTACAAGACGTTAGGAAAATATGACATGCGGACTAAAAATGATATTTGTACGGTACATTACATTGCTAAAAATCATTCACTGTCCTTGTCTTGTTTTCGAATAAATATATCAAAATGAATGTAAAAACAAAATTGTATAAAATACTTCTTTTTACTTTTTAGAATAGAGTGGATCTCTTTCTTTTCCACTGGCCAAATCAGTATATAATCGTTTTAAACAAATCAAATGTTTTTAGGATATTTAACAAATGTTTAGGATATTTAAATAGGCTATAGTAGAATCAGAAATAGGCCTAGGCTACGGTGTGTGTAAATAAGTGTAAATAATTGTCTGGCGCTTTGTCACTGAGAAAATATTATAAAAAAGAAATGTGCAAATCTTACCGTTTGCTTCAGATTCTATCCTTCAATCACAATGCTATTTTCATAATGTTCTGAAGATCGCAGAAGTCTGCCTTCACGCGAAATAAACACCTCCGTGCAGCTATGGCAAGCCGTTTTATCTTAAAATATTCCAAGCGTTACTCGTCGTAATTGCATTTTTACTAGTAACAATTCAATTAGAGAGCTCTACAATTAAATTCTTACTAGTAACAATGCCAGTTAGAGAGCTCTCTAAATCTATTTTTAACTAGTTATAAATACAATAAGAAATCTCTAATTTAATTAGAGAGCTCTGCAATTGCATTCTTACTAGTAAGAACTGAATTAGAGAGCTCTCTAATTCAATTCTTACTAGTAACAATTATGATTATAGAGCTCTCTAATTCAATTATTACTAGTAAAACAGTTCTTTTTACCGGCTTTGTTTGGAACTATTTGTGTTGGTGAAACAAAAACAGAAAATAGTGTGTCCAAAATGTAACTCACTTGTATTAATTTCTTGGTTGAACTGTATATAATCAACATCACATTCACGATCATGCTCGTGTGCTAATATTCGGAAAACGGCATTTACTTAACTATATCAGATGTTATACTTATACTTGACATTACTTAACTATATCAGATGTTATAAACAGGGCCGCATTAAGACCTCACTGGGCCCCGGGGCTATGACTTACTGCAGGGCCCCCCATCACAATAATGATATATAGCTTAAAATAGGATTTTTATCCAATCAAAATTTTTGATGCATTGCAATTTCACAATTCTTGTTACCAATTCCAATATCACAAAATAAAAAATACTAGCCTAAGTAAAAACAAACT
>NW_015634483.1:826719-841355 GCF_001515625.1 Sinocyclocheilus rhinocerous
AGAATAGGTCTGAGCCTGCCATCTTTCTTGGGGACGAGGAAGTAGCGGCTGAAAAAGCCTGACTCGCTGTTCACTGAAGGCACTGTTTCTACAGCGCTTTCTGCAAGCAGTGTTTGGACTTCGTTTCGGAGAACGTGCGCTTCGTTGTCCTGAACAGAAGTCTGAATGATACCCCTGAAATTAGGTGGCCTGCGAGCGAACTGAAGCAAGTAACCTCGCCTTATTATGTTCAGAACCCAGCTTGACACGACTGGAAAGGCTGCCCAAGCCTTGAACCGAGCTGCAAGGGGTTCTAAACTTGCGAATGAAAGTTTGCCGTGAGGGGGAACTTGCGTTCGCGAGTGTGAGTGTGGGAAGAGGAAATTTGCTCTTTTGAGTATATTATTTGTTTTTGTTCTTTTGTTATGTTTGTGGCTGATGAAATAGTGGAAATGAGTATGGAGTTTGCCATAAAATCTGTCTTCGTGTGTATTTTGATCTTCTCTCTCTTCTTTCGACACCTGGAGAGAATGGTGTGGGCATACCTGTGAGGACTTATTCTCGGAAATTTTTATTGTCTGTGAGAGAGGATCGGCACTTCTCGGGAAGACCTGCAGTTGCAGATGGGTATTCTACATCAATACTAAAGGATGGACAAAGGAAAGGAACACAATGACATAAAGGTAGAATAAAGAAACGGGGTTCGAGAGGTGGCATTAAAAACAGATTGCGCCGACGAGGCTCTCGTCATCCTCTTCCTGTGATTATCCTATCCTTAAATAATAAATTGGATGAACTAACTATAAGGGTTAAGACAGATGATTTGTTCCAATGTAGTAACTTAATATGCCTAACAGAAACCTGGTTGATGGAAAATAACTGCAATGTTGATCTTGAACAGTGGGAAAATCAATTGGTGTTGGACTTTGCCTATTTTTGGACAAGAACTGGGCAACACAATATAAATTATTTGATAGGAGTTGCACCCGTGATTACGAGATCATTTTGGTTGCAATAAGACCTTTTTATGTACCCCGAAAGTTCGGGCAGATTACAGTGATCTTTGTTTATGTTAAGCGGTCAGAGGTCAGTATGGAGGAACTTAACTTCTGTTTTGAGACAACGGACTGGCAGGTGTTCTTTGACTTAAGTAAGGATGTTCATGAACTCACAGATGTTATCACATCATATATGCAGTATTGTGAAGATACAATAATACCTGTAAAGACAGTCAGGTTTTTTTTTCTAATAATAAGCCATGGTTAACTAAAGAGTTGAAGGACTCTCTTAATGAAAAGAAGTTTGCTTTTATTCAAGGAGATACTGTGAGGGTCAAAGATAAAGAGAAGGAATTTAGAAATAAAGTAAAGATAGCTCAAATAAACTTCAAGAATAGAGTTGAACAGAAATTATACTCAGGGAATGCAAAACAGGCATGGGAAGGTTTGCATGCAATGATGGGAAGAGAAAGAGTAAAACAGTCTGTGCAAATAGAAGATTGTGTAAGGTTTGTTAATGATTGTAATAATTTTTATGGAAGATTTTATTTTAAAGATGCTAAAATTAAAAGTGAAGAAGTTCTTAAGCAAATTCCAATAAATTCAGCACCCTTGCTGTCAGAGCAGGAGGTGGCTGTATGTGTAACATATTAATGTTAAAGGGGTCATATGATGCGATTTCAAGTTTTCCTTTCTCTTTGGAGTGTTACAAGCTGTTCGTGAATAGATAAGATCCCTAAAGTTGCAAAGACTAAAGTCTCAAACCCAAAGAGATATTCTTTATAAAAGTTAAGACTGGTCCATGCCCTCCTAAAACGCCTCGTTTAAATAAGTCCCCACATGTCGACGTCACGATGTGGGAAGATTTGCATAATACCGCCCAAATGTTCACGCAAAGAAAGAAGGCGTAACTTTATTTCTCGCGGTAGTGTTGTCATTGCCGCCATGTCGTGGAGACGCTGTGTGTTTCGTTGTGAAAGCGAAACTACTTTGTTTGGGTAAGAATAGCAGAGAAAATAATAGGTCGCCAGCAAATGCAGCTTGAGGAACTGTACTTGTTGGCAACATATAGGAAAGCATCAAGTGTTGTATCTGATTTTACACACCCACTTCACTCTGAATTTGTTCCCATCTAGAGGAAGAAGGTATAAGGTCCCCAAATACCTTAGGACAGTTTATAAGCATTCTTTTGTACCAGTGGCAGTTAGAATGTTAAATGAAAGGTAGGCAACTCCTTGTGGAATTATTTACATTTTTTGTGTTATGTGTGGTTTTTTTTGTATTATCCACAGTAGTGGAAAATAAAGTTTAAAGTAACTAACTAATCAAAGCGGTAAAACATTTGGGTACGTGCTGCGTCCGCAGGACGTGACCCACTGGAAACAATTCTCCATCTCTTAGAGGTGCTCGTCCCATCTAGAGGAAGAAGGTATAAGGTCCCCAAATACCTTAGGACAGTTTATAAGCATTCTTTTGTACCAGTGGCAGTTAGAATGTTAAATGAAAGGTAGGCAACTCCTTGTGGAATTTTTTTTATTTTTTTGTGTTTCCATCTCTTAGAGGTGCTCGAAGGTAAGGATAAATGCGAGCTCTCTTTGAGGGAGTTCCAGCCGAGGCGAGAACTGACCCCCTCCTCTTCCTCCCTGCTGGATCAGGGTGGCTTTGTGGGCTCAGGGTCCAGCGCTACTCAAGGGTGGGGACCTTGGCACTTCGGGAATGGAAATCGTTTAGCCATCTGGGGGCGCTGCTGATTCCCAATGCTCCGCTTTCTGCTGGTGCTGAGGCTTCGCAGGCTGAGTGGCAGGGGCTTTCTGGCGACTAGCAGTCGCTGAACTGGAGCGCTTGGGGAGGAAGTGACACAGCGCTTCCAATGTCTTCTGAGCCTCAGAGAATCGCTCCGCAAACCCGTCCACAGCAGGGACAAAGAGGCCTTTCGGCGAGACCGGGGAATCGAGGAAGGCCATCTTTTTGGCGTCCCTGATTTTGGTTAGGTTAAACCATAGGTGGCACTTCAGCACCACCAGGATAGCTATTGTCTTGCTGATCGCCTGCGCTGTAGCTTTCGTAGCGCGCAGAGCCAGGTCGGTTGCTGTGCGCAGCTCCTTGAAAGCCTCTTGGTGTTGGCCGGACTCGTCCATGTCGCGAAGAAGTTTGGCCTGGAACACTTGTAATACCACCATTGTATACAGAGGGGATCCAGCCTGGAAGGCTGCTGCATACGCCCTGTTGGCCAAGGCCGAGGTGGTCCTGCAGGGCTTGGAAGGATGCGCCCCAGGGCAGATGGAGGACACAAGTGGGCAGCTACTGCCTCCTCCAGAGGGGGGAGCTTGCTGTAGCCCCTCTCTTCAGCGCCGTCAAAGGTGGTGAGAGCCGCTGTAGTGGAGGGATTAACTCGGGCCAAATAGGGGGCTTGCCACGTCTTGGTGAGTTCCTCGTGAACCGCAGGCAAGAACGGAACAGGCCGTTGGCGAGAGGACTGCTGACGGCATCCCGGAAGGAACCACTCATCAAATAGGCCATGGGCAGGCTCATCTGGAACCGACCACTCCAAGCCAAAATCCTCCACTGCCTTAGAGAGAACACAGATCAACTCGCTGTCTGGTTTCGGCCATGCTGGATGAGGAGGGAGGGCTTCGGGCTCTTCACTGGAACATCCCCATTCCTCGGTGTCAGACGCTGTCAAAGACATGGTGTCGTCAACAGCAATCTCCTCGACGGCAGTCTTTTCCTCTGAGGCGCCAAAGGAAATCAAGCTGCTTGCAGCAGAAGAGGGGCGTTGATCTTCCTGCATGAAGCATACCTGTGTGACGAGGCGAAAGGGGGAGGGAGGGGGGTCCCACTTCATATTAGGTGGCCTTAACTACTATGTACTTACATCAAAAAATAAGTACAATGTACTTTTTGTGTTTATGTTGTATTGCAAAACACTTCTGCTGCTATTGAGGTGGGATACAGGTAAGGTTAGGGACAGGTTTGGTGGTCTGGGTAGGTTTAAGGGTGGGCTAAGGTGTAAGGGATGGGTCAACAGTGTAATTATAAATGTAATTACAGAAATGAATTACAGATGTATTTACATGCAGGTATTTAAAAAAATATAAGTACAATGTAAAAACATGTATGTACGCAATAAGTGCATTGTATTAAATGATTAATTTAAATGTAAGTACATAGTAGTTAAGGCCACCTAATATAAAGTGGGACTGGGAGGGGCACTGAGCCAAAGTGAGACCACTTGATCCCGCTGAGAGAGACCCGCTGCTCCACTGTTTCTTCCTCTTAGGAGAGAAGGAAACGGAAGAGCAGAACGGGAAGGACCGCCTTCCTTAAAGAAGGTGATCCGCGAGCGGAGACAGGCAGCACTCATGTTCTCGCAGTGAGAACACGAGCCTTCAACGAGTGCAGCCTCTGCATGGGTGCTGCCTAGGCAGGCGACGCACTCGCTGTGCCCATCAGTCTTGTGCAAGAGAGTCTTGCACGAGCCACACTCGTGGCGCAACATTTATAACAAGGCGTGCTGGAAATTTACTCAGAAAAGTTGCTCTTTTATAAGGTGCTGGATGGCCGCAGGGGAAAGCTGGTCTTCCTCTGCCAGGGGCTCTTAGATAAGCAGAGGCGCGCAGAGCTGCAGCTTCTTTTTCGTCTACTTTGTCTTCGGCTTCATCCTGCAGAGTCAGCGAAGAGATGATCCTCGTTGCTGAAGGAGAAGGTTCTGATGAAATGGCGCTGCGAGCCGACTTATATAGAGGACGGCTCCGCCCCTTCTGGCGGGCTAAAGCGCCATTGGTTTGTGCAGCTACACAAACGTGAACAAATCAGGCTTCAATACAGAGTACTAGGAGTCAAACAGGAGTTTTCCCCATACACAATGTGAGAGAACGTTTGAAAGGGAACACATTTAATTAACTGATACAATGTTAATATAGCATCCTATTGAAATATGAATATCCATTTTGTACCATTGGAATACACTGATAACCACCAAAATCCGATGGTAATGAGAAAGTCACATCAAAGCTCATCACAAGCAGCTTTTCCACAAGCTGAGAAGTGAAATACTAAGATATACAAGATGCACAGTGCCTTCACACAAAGACCATCATGGTATATTGAAATAATGCAAAAAATATTAATTTAAAGATGCAAGATAAAACCCTAATGTACACAAATGATAAGAAAAAACTAAGAAGAAACAGTTATTTCAACAAAAAACATCAAATATGAAGTGTCATGCAGGGAATTCTGGGAAAGTCAATTTACGTTTTTTCACTGTAAATACAATATCTTATTCTTTTTCACCATATTATTCACAGTATATAGTACAGAAACTTACTGTTAACAAACTGTTTTAACTGTTCTAACTGTTAAAACCACAACCATTTATTTTACAGTGTGAGATCATTCATACAGTTATTATCTTTTAGCTTCAATTGACTGTTCCATTTAACCTTTATTACGCAGACCTTCTTTAGAAACACCATGTTTTGTAATTATCCTATGCCATATCTTAGGACCTGCATGAGTGAAGACTATGACAGAGATATATCAGTTCAGTATCAGCACAGCTTTACATATTCAGGAATTCAGTGTATTGCTGAATCCAAAACATCTATACAATTATTGCCCTTAAGGCATAATGTTCCTGTTATAAATTAAGAAGATTTTTGTATGGTCTCCACACTAATTAGGGACCATCTCCAAGTGGTGTTAGATGATTTTTGAAAGCCCATTCCTATTAGCTTCTTTTAAATAATCTCCATTTCCTCGGGGAGTGATCCCCAGGCATAGTTGCATCAAGTTGAAACAAGCCATCCACATAATGCCATTGCTGGTGATCAGGTATAGAGGAGCTCATATTTTTTTAGGCAGATTGCTGTAACATCTTATGAGTTCCCCTTTAATGATGCTTTTGGCCTAACATGTGTAGGGAGTTAAATTCAAGGTTAACATTAATGTTCTATAACTTTAAATAAGATCTAGAGGTAATATCGCGAGAACAGATTAGGATCGCGGGAGAGAATGATCTAGACCAGTGGTCGCCAACCCGTCGATCGCGATCACTGTCCCAGTAGATCCCGAAAAAAAAAACAGTAAAATAAGTACAAAAATGCATTACATTTATGGGGTTATATTAATGTATCACTGAAGGGAACTGTCTTGAGAAAAGTTTCGATGGCAATGGCATTTTCTTCTCCATATAAAGCGCAACTCTGCTTTGTTTACAGCGGTTTAAAAAGGAAATGCTATATTGCGGTCGGTTCATAAACAGTGTTGCCAAGTCCGCGGGTTTTAAATTTGAAGTACAATCTGGGATGTCTTTTTCTATCAATTCTTCAATAGGTAGATCTTGTCTTTCATAAAGGCCGAGGTCAGGGATCTTGGGCCTAAAAAGGTTGATGACCACTGATCTAGACAGTTGTGAGAGCGTAGAGGGAGAGATGACACGCTCTGTGTAATCGGATGTGGCTGATTCATGATGTTTACCTCTTCATGTTTAATAAATCAAGTGTTATGATCTGCCGAGCTCCCTGTCGGTGTCCTCCTTGGATCAAAGCCAAGAACCCACGAGCCAGAGCGTGGTAAGAACTGTGAAGCTCATATATAGAAACAACACGCGTTACACATGCATAAGCTCAACTCCAATACCGTCTCACATATCACACCTCTGTGCTTGGGCAGATGCCCAGTGGCGGTAACCCAACCTAGGTGGCCCTCCACATGGACAAAAGAGGATCTTACCTGTAACTCAGTTATTTTCTGCAGCTTAGGAGATGTGCCCTCAAGAACCATCAGTGCCAGTGGGACAGGTTAATCAGAGCAGCATTTAATCACTAAAATCCATTAGACATCAGTAAAATAACAATGCTGATATTATACTCAGCGAATTTAGATATCACAACCTGTCCAGTCAGTGTAATGTTCTGCTACCTCTGTAGAGGGAGCCATCGGGCCCTGTATAATAGATGAGACAAAGAAGTTACTGGTCACAGAGCAAGGCAGAGAACCATTTGCTGAAACTATTAAAAATTGGTTGCTTCTGTGGTTTGTATTAAATGTATCATGATTTTAACTGACTTTCTTCAACAATAGTCCCTAGTTTGTTATTTACTATTTTTTACAAGCTCTCATCTCTTAGAGGCATTTGAGAAATTAAAACTCTTAATTACCATTTGCGCTGTGGATCTATAAAATCAAACATAGAATTTTTGAAATGCCTGTAGCAGTTCTCTAGCATTTCTGTCTATGGTTTTTCAGCTGAGATGTTGTGCTTTACAATAAATGGTGTTATCACTTATAACACATGTTCAGATAACAGCATTTAGCTGACTTTTGAATGAGCGAGAGAGAGCTCTGAAGCATTCAGGACTGGTAACAGTGCATTTTCATAAATTTGTAACTTTATTATCTTTAGACTCTAACCCATCTTAAGGCTTGTTGCCATAAATTACATGTACTTTCAAATAAATGTATTTGTTTATATATATATATATATATATATTTACGTTATAGTAGTGCAACTCACTTGTTAAAGTCTATTTTTTCTCCATCTTTCAAACCCACAGAAAAATAAATAAACCAGACAGACAAGCAGACAGACAGACAGACAGACAGACAGAAGTGTGAATCCAATCCAATTAAGGTAAAAGCATTTTTTTAGGGACATTCTTGATGCAATCCGGATCAGACAACTTTACCCTTATTTCTATCCATTTTATTTATCTAATAGCAAAAACACTACCTGACTGTCTAACCACTAAGTTTGAGAATCCTCTGTCTGAATGGAAGAGCTTGAGTCTGGGTCTGGGTTTGTGATTTACACTAGCAGCTCAAGCCTCTGCTTAGTTTCTCCCCCACTTTTAATGGAGTAAGACCTCAATACACCTGTCCTCTACCAGTGAATTTTACACCAGACCACACCGATGGTCACAGAAGATGGTC
Organism: Sinocyclocheilus rhinocerous; assembly: GCF_001515625.1. Lineage (NCBI taxonomy): Eukaryota > Metazoa > Chordata > Actinopteri > Cypriniformes > Cyprinidae > Sinocyclocheilus > Sinocyclocheilus rhinocerous. The sequence goes on from NW_015634483.1 coordinate 834,633, forward strand.
CCACGTCTTTGCTTGCCCCAGGAAAGAACGAGATGCCCCCCGCACCCCCCCAGCCGTGATGTCATGAAAATGAAAAATTATGGTGCACCTGCTGCGTACTACTGAGGAGGGACGTGCAGAGAGTTGGGCAGGGGCTCAAATGTAAAAAAAGGGGCATCGCCCTACAATTGCACCTACAGTGGGAGGTGAATGCTTAACATAAAACTTTGCGCGTTGCATTAATATTCTACCTTATATTCCTAACTTATCTGTTGGCAGATCAAGAATGCCACCAAATTATAATTGCCTGCATTCTCCACCATTAACTGTAGAGGAATGACAGTTAAACCCCATAGAGAAACTAATATGCTCAATGAAGACCAGTGTTAATTTCGTCATAATTTTCGTCAACGACATTTTTTTCACAGACGAAAACGTGACGATAACTAAATAAAAACTCCTTTTAAATGACAAAAACAACGACGGAAACCTATTGACATTGTTGTCAATGAATAAAAACAACACAAAAATGTTAGGGAGGGACGATTGGGAAGAGATCCAGTCAGAACGAATGCGCGGAAGAGGGTAGATGGGCACATTTGAACTGCAACATACACACTTGCTGCACATCTCATAAAACGTAAAAAAATGTCAGCGTCTGGAAGTAAGAGAAGAGCAGACAAATGGATACATTTGAAAAGCATGACGACGCGAAATACACACAAAATGATGTCAAATGATCCGTTTTGACAAGCATTCACATAAACACACCTGGTTATATCTTAAGTCAGGGGTGTCCAAACTCTGGTCCTAGAGGGCCGCTGTCCTGCAAAGTTTAGCTCCAACCAGCGCCAAAACACCTGCATGGAAGTTTTTAGTATGGCTAGTTAGACCTTGATTAGCTAGTTCAAGTGTGTTTAATTGGGGTTGGAGCTAAATTTAGAGAAGCACTCAATAAGTGTGATTATTCTTTCTGCCATTTAGTGAAACACGGCTCACGTCATTTGGACATGGGGATACGGGCGACCCGCACCATATAAAATTAAAACACATTTTATAGTAAGCTATCATGAGTACAGTCTTCATCTGATGTGAGTATATGTCATTCAGATGACTCTTCTTATTTATTAATGTATCCACCTTAGTTTTCCTGTAAGAGTGGGCAAGGCCATTTGTAAATTTTATGGGTCTGGCTTCCGGTGCCATTTGCTTCCAGCTATTTTTAGCTGTACAAAATAGCTTGTTCTGCTGCTTGATATTGCAAATTGGTGTCTTACCATTATTTTAATGTATTATCTGAATTATGAACACACTGGTTTGTAGTGCAAACAGTCTTACCGTTTACTGCATGTTGTCTTGCACATTCACAAAAAACAGCTTACTTCCACGTTGAAAAATAAGGTGGATAGTGAAGGGGTGGATTTCCAATCTGGTATTTTGTTACAGGCGATGTCTGTATTTGGTATCTGAGAGGTGACTGAAGGTCTGACCCATGTCAGGAATGCAGTAGCTAACAGTGTTTAATCATATAGCCCAGCTTTCATAAAATAAATCTGAATCATTATATAATTAAATGCTATATTTTATATAAAGAGAGTTGTTAGTTTGAACTTTGTTCCTTTTTATTTTGTTGAACATTGTGAATGTTTATTTATTCTGTGGTTCTCATGATAGCTGTATGAAACATGTAAAGACCAACTGTGCCTAGGGCCATAAAGGTCACTAACGCTCCACATTTATCACTAGCCCATATGTACGCTTAGCATTTGTAATTCTTTTTATGGTTTATAGCACCATTAGTTGATGTTAAACTATGACAGTAAAGCATGTGTAGAAGTTTGTATCTGTGCTCTATATTGTTCTGTTCAAGTAATGTGCTGCACTTCAACCTTAATGGGAAAAGATATTGTTTTATCTAATGGTGTATTTGCAGGGGTTGTTTAAGAATATGATAGGCGTGTGACCATGCCAAAGGACAGTCTCCAGGAGAATCAACAGCTGCCCAGATGAGAAGATTAATGACTCACCTACGACCCTTACAATAGTTGCTTACAAACGGAACTTAGTGTTGCCAAGATACTGTCTTTAAATAATTTACGTGAAGAAAACAACACCATGTTTGGATGTTGCTAGAATTATCTATACTGCTAACCTATCAGAACCTGTAGAAGTGTTGTAAATTGATCATCCTGAAGGATCTAAGGATTCTTTGTAGCAACTTGTGTGTGTCACTTAAAGAGAGCAACCAAACATTTGTGTTTTTACTTTCTTTCTTTTATTTTTTATTCATTCATTCATTCTATTCTAAGTTAGTTCAAGGCTGGATCCTCTTACTCATTTTCAATGGCCTTTGGAAATGTGGAGAACTCTCTGTCAACTGAATGTACTGCAAATTTGACTCCTGGTCTTCATCAGTGTTAATTTCGTCATAATTTTCGTCAACAACATTTTTTTTCACAGACGAAAACGTGACGATAACGAAATAAAAACTCTTTTTAAGTGACAAAAACAATCATGAAAATCTATTGACACTTTTGTCAATGAATAAAAACGAGACGAAAATGTTAGGGAAGGATGACATGTTAGTCAAAATGGACAATTTGACATCATTTTGTGTTTATTTCTCCGTTAAGACACGAAAGAGAACTGAATTCAGTAGTCGTGCGCTGTTTGAGAAGTGCTTTTCTGTGTGCACTCAGAAAACCGGACCAAAACTTTTTCGCGTCGTCACACTTTTCAAATGTATCCATATGTCTGCTTTTCTCTTACTTCCAGACACTGACATTTTTAAACATTTTATGAGATGTGCAGCAAGTGTATGTAAGTGTATGCTGCAGTTCAAATGTGCGCATCTACCCTCTTCCGCGCAGGAGATTCGTTCTGACTGGATCTCTTCCCAAATACCAATCATTCCTCCCTAACATTTTCGTCTCGCTTTTATTCATTGACGAAAATGTCAATAGATTTTTGTCATTGTTTTTGTCATTCAAAAAGAGTTTTTATTTCGTTATCATCTCGTTTTTGTCTGAAAAAATATTAAATAATATTAAATGAAGGATGCAAAACGAAGGCTGCCTTCAAAGGATCCTTCTGATTGAAAAGGCCTTCAGCGATATTTAATGACGTGGCAGACGAGCTGCAGCCTTCAGCCTTCCGTTTGAGAAGCACCCTTTGGCTGCCGCATCTGTAGATACGCAGCATACGCTAGTAGCGCAGTGTTGTTTGGAGACACAAAGAGCAGCAATGGAGCATGCTTCTAAAAGTGCTTTATCAGCGAAGACAACAGGAGAACCAGTTCCTGTACGATCGAAGAAACAGAATAGGTCCAAAGCCAGAAGACAAGGAAACCCACATAGACAAAAAATGAGCGTAAACGTTGCCTACGCCATACACAAGATGGAAAGATTTGATGACGGAGAAAATCCTGAGATAGGGCTGCACGATTAATCAAATGCGATTGTCATGCGCATCTTGTCAGTAAAGCCGGTTCTGTAATCAGTAGTAAATCTCCATCACATGCTTTCAGTAGGAGCAGCATTTACTACACAGAGCATTTTTCAATTTCTGTGCCTGAACATCTACAAACATAAAAACCTAAAGCATCATTTAATTTCTATCTTTGTGCTATAGGCCTATATAAATTGTGCTATTACTTGTAATTTGTTCATTTGTTATTATTTACTGGCTGTCACTCGTCTTTAATAATGTTTAAACTTTATATTTATGTTTATTTTTGGCTAGTGATTTTTGCAGTGGTATCGGAATTGAAATAGAGAATTGTAAAATTTAATTGGTATCTAAAATATTGGTGTCATATAAGCTTATTTATTAGAATACAAAATTGTAACAATGATAACAGCAAATATTTTATTTTTTGTGGCAGGGCCAGTGAAAATGTTGGCAGGGCAAGTAAAAATTTGAACCACTGTGATGAAACTATGGCTCCATGTGCTTTTTAAAACCATTTTCATAGGTTTAATGTTATAGTATCGGCTTGGAAAATACGTTAATTTGACTAGAAACACCAGAGACCGGAAATGTAAAGCATCGTTTCAGTCAGGCGAGACTTCCGCGTTCAGGAAAAAGTTGGATAGACGAAAATAATTTGGCAGCGGTGGGATTCGAACCCACGCCATCGAAATGACTGGAGCCTAAATCCAGCGCCTTAGACCACTCGGCCACGCTACCATTGAAACCTCATAGGTGACATATTATCCTTAAAATTAACACCTCAAAATCATAGTGACTTACAATAAACAAAAGCATTGATACAAATGGTATTGAACAGCTCTCGGCTCAATCGTTGATTTAATTATTTATTTTACATAAACTGCAAGTGTCATACGTTTCATAAAACTGAATCGTTAGAAACAAAACGTCTCGGAACAACTGTAAGCATTACATTTGGTGATGCTGACACTGGCAATAAAATGAATACCAAAAACACGAAAACATCCGCTCGGTTTGCAGACCACTAGAGCTGGATGAGCAGGTTTGTTCTTTATCACAGTGGCTACGTGCAGCTAGTCCTCACCAGTGTGGAGTCCTGCCCTGCCCCCAGAACATGCGATTCTACTATGGCGAAGGGCCCTCTCATGAATATTAATTACGTAACGTGCCGTTCACCTAGTGCGATCACTTGATTTGATTTTGGAATGTGGCGTTTTTGAATGCTGGGCTTTTGAATATTAATTTACAGGAAATGTTAGCACGGATAAATTAATATTCATGAGCCAAGCCCTTGTCTTAGTAGAATTCGTAATATTCCGCTGAGCTCGATAACAACATGAGGCTCCCCCATAAAAGGGCATGTGATTGATTATGGCCTTATGGCACATGGCTGTCTTTGAATAATAATCTGACATTTTATTCTTTATGCAAAATCTGTTTTTTTCCCCAATATTATATATATATTTGTTTATTTTTATATATTCAGATATTATTCAGACCTAATATTTCTCTGAAATGAAATGAACTGTAAGTACATGAATGTATTTTTAATAAAGCCAACTAGAGGGCTGAATATGCAGCATTGACGCTGTGCTGAGTTATGCGAGGTTGGACGAATCAACACAAGGGAACATTTGCTCGCAGGCCAGAACACGTACTGCGCATTTCTGCAGATGCACAGTAAACCTGTCACTGTCCAGTGTGCTTGAGACACAGCCGCAGCTGAAACTTCCCTTCAAACCTGTTTTTATACAGTCTATGGTTCAAACGCGCAATTCTTTGTTGAATTGGCTTCCTTTTTAGAAAGGGCGTGAAGGCGATTCGAGATAAGAGAGAGTATCTGTCTCCTGTTTTCGTTATGTCTTCATTCTAGCAGCTGTTCATTCAAACGTAAGGTATGTGACATGCACTTTCTTTCTTGTGGTCTGTACTGTTACCACCTTTGAGCTGTTATGTTATGATTTTTTTTTGTTTTGAACAATTATGCAACAAATTACATTAAATGTACATGTAAGCTTTAAATGAAGGACGTTGTAGCTTCAATGTATTAAAATAAAATGCTTTTGTCATCGCAAACTGATGTTTTGAGTATATTTGGCAGAACAACTATTTGACGGGACAATGGAATGCATGAACAGGAACAGGTTTTTCTCGGACTGACATTAACGAATAACGTTACCTTCACATTTGATCAGCACCGGTTCATCTAAAACAAAATCTGTTTGCATTTTTGTTCTGACAATGCATCTGCTGATGTAGCAGTATTTGACACTTATTCTAATGTGCTTGTTTGTAGTTTTGGTGCACAACACAGTGGGACATCATGGCTGAGGAGGAGCTCATGTTTAATATGGAGGAGGTGGGAAGTCCTCGGGATGGACCTAGATGTGCTAAGGGAAGAGTGGCTTTCCAAGATTCCAATGCAAGTGATGATGATGATGAAGATGATGATGAAGATTACCTCCGTATCTGCCCCATCACTGACGACCCCATAAGCCCAACCAAAGGCTTCTTTGACTACCCAAAGGACGTCTTTAGCAACCAGCAGCTTTCGAATTCATTGCCCAAAAACTCCTTCACATACAGGGTGAGTCTTTCCCAGTTAATCTACACTTTACTGTAAGCAATAATACAGTACAAGAGGTTGTGCTTGATTTTGAATATAGTCATGTGTCCAATACAGCACGACTTCCAGTGCCTTATTGCTTTTATAAAACTTTTACTACATAATAAAAAAATATTAAGGGCACAAACTTTCATTATAACCTTATTGTATTAAGCAGCCACATGAAGTAGCCTCTTCTTAGATAAATGTAGTCCCTAGCATGTAAACAAATGTTATTTTTGGACCAGCATACCACTATTTGTACTTTTTCTGTAGTACACAGCATGTTTATTGTGTGCAGTATCAGAATTTTTTGAGTGTATGGTACTTGCATAACATTTTTGCAAAAACATGCAGTATACAGCAACTGTATGCCACAATGCAATAGTGGTAAATGATTCTGAAACAACTTACATAGAAATGTATAATAGCTGTTTTTATTTTTGAATTACACGTTATTAATATAGTCATGTGACAACAATGTGGCATACTAGTGATTGAAACATACATCATTGCATAATGCACAATGTTTGACATACTATTTTATACTATTACAATAGCTACTATATTATACTATAACAATAGCTACATTTCGCGTAATAGATGCATACATTGTGTATGTATTTTAGCATGACTGTAATGCTGTAATGCTGTATCATTATCCCTGGAACTATCCATTTCATGATCGT